>NW_025900269.1:0-274652 GCF_022539505.1 Lolium rigidum
TATAACAAAATCCAATAACTGTTTATACAAAAGTCAAACGATGAAAATAAAAATATGTTTGCAAACACCTAAAGTGGTCAAGCAAAATTTAATTGGTATATTGAATTATAACAAAAAACACCAACGCATCTTTACAAAAGTCACACATGAATAGAACAAAATCGCGCACAAAGAATCAAGAGCCCACAAGCACTGAAGAAGTGTAAAGGTTGAGTGGTCAGTGCCAAACAGCGATCGGGAGGCTGCAGGGCGGCGAACAAACATGGGCCAAAATCGCAAATTGCCACAGAAGCCAGGCCCAGCTGCTACAGGCGGAATCAGCGACCGATCCGCGCCACTCCATCGCCAACAAGTGATTTTAAGCATTTTCCAAAAGAAAAAGACAAAAATGAGAAGGTGTGGAGTACACCTGCTCCACCACTTTTTCCCTCTATAGAAAGTAACATGTGCAAAGTTAATAAGCTATGAAAATTTACAAATCACAAGTTTACACATGCTTAGTCTGCAAAATTTGGAACTAGTATGTGAGCCCAAATATTCTTTAAAAATTGTACGTACAAATGATCATATTTACTTAGTCCTCAGATGTCTATGGGTAGGGTGGGCGACATATTTACTAGTTCGGAGGCTCATATGGGTAGGTCAAAAAGTGCTCAGGTGAGCACAGTGGAAAAGGTGAGCGTTGATAATTAATTGTTTCGCAAAAAACTTACACGTAAATCATTCAATATGTACAGTACTTTTTATGTTTTTAAACTTAGAAATATTATTTTCCTCGCCCACTCAAAAACTGCATCTGTGTATAATGTGGATAGTGTATGTTCAGAATCACCAGGGTCCGCCTACCTCCGCATGGAGAAGGTGTCTGGGACGCCCCCGTCTGTAGAAAGGGACATAGGTCGCTGTTCACAGTCTCCTTCCATACACACTTGCCCTACTGGCCTCTAGAGTATGACACAAAGCAATGACAAGGACTGTCCACCGCGTGGAGGTGGTTGCTCTTCACTGACGACATTCGAGAGGATTATGGTCGATCATCGCGTCCCTCCAACATGCTTGACGCCAGCGTATAGCCGGAAGAGGCTGTGCCGCGAGGTTCAAATGTGGGAAGAAAGAAGTCGAAGTCATAGAGGATGTATACATACCATGCTGCACAAATGCTCCATTACTTCAGACAGAATAACACATGCCGATAATTCTTTTGGCTGCCGGGTATAGGATGAGCAGGTTTGTTCATAAACATCTCCACGTTGCCTGAGAGCTCGCATCTCACGGCAGCTGAAGCACTGACGCTGTTGGCACACACTGGCCTTTGTTGATCCAGAATTGCCTCACGGCCATGAGGGATGCTTGCATACGGAGCACTCCGCTGATACATTGTGGACGACCACCTTCGCACAGAGCCAGTCTCACTGCTATTGAGTGCATGTGTACAAGTTTTGCCGAGCTGTGTGGGAAAGGCTGGAAATATTACTTGAGAGGGCAAACCAAGAAGAGACCTGAAAGATCATGACACAAAATGCAGCGAGAGATTCCTCGATGTTTGTTATACCATTGTGCATGACCGGTTATGAAAATTTGTCCGCTTGTTTGCGCATATAGCGTTGACTTATAATAACGCTGAACGAATAAATGTTGTATGCCCAATACACTAAATATTGGTAAAGCAAAGCATATTGGCTAAATTTATCAAGCATACAAGCAAATTTTGATGAAGTGGCTGCAGCCCTGTTTTAGCCCTAACATAGTCCGCCGGTCATGGATAATATAAAGCAGGTGCTGAAAGCCAAAGACAGGATCTGTGATTTAGCATTTTCTTTGGTATATGATCACACAATGACATCAACGTAAGGTTGCAGCTGTTCCATAACCAAAGAACTAGTGGAATATCAGCCACTATGCAACCAGGACTGCTGGCCACTCAACATACCTGTGTGACTACATTCAGCCGATGGTATACATCCAAATGGGCTGACTCTTGTCAAAACAATTTCCCTGCTCCATCAGCCTGAGAATTTCCAATTTGCTTCGCTGAAAGGGAAGGCTATGCATATATTGTCGAACGGGCATTTGTGTAAGCTAGAAGTTTCACACTTGCTATTGTCTGCACCGCTTGTAATGTCTCACTAAATGTGGGAGGTATGCATGCTTACTGATTATGAAGAACATGATCAGACTAGGATGACCCGTAGAATTGTGGGCTGTAGAGGCCGTCCCTATGAGTGGCGTGGTGAGTTTTCTCTCTCCGAGGTTGACTCGCAGAGGTGCCTACAGATTTGTTGATTTCTCGCCATGCACGCATATATCCGGAGCAGCAGCTGTCCACGAGCAAGTTCAAATGATCTCGCTGAGTTAGGCATGTGGAGTGTCAAAAGATTATCAGCAAATGCCGCGCGCCTTGATCTAGCCCTACTTATTATATTTATTTAGTTGTTAGTTGTATTTTAATTTGAAAAAATTTAAAACATATTTATTGTATGCTTATGTTTAATAAAATGGTTGTGTTTTCAATACCGTATGTGTGAATAGGTCGCATTTGTGACGTACCTGAAGCGACGCCCCAAACGCGTGCACGGAGCCCAGCTATTCCCAAACACTTGCATCCAACATCGTCAGGACATTTTTATGGACGTTACCTAGACATGTTTCCACTAACAATACACGGATCCCTCCCATCGGAATAAGGGTGCCTAAGAGAATTCACCATGTCTTCAAATCGTCCCTAAACTGCGCTCTTGATTGCTGCTTAGGACGTCGCTCCCCACCACATCAAACACGTCCCCAAATAACAGTAAGGTACTGAAATAAGGTTTTCATCTCGAATTTGATTATATTTTTACAAGTTTGAATGAAAACTCAAGCAGATTTTATCTAACTCCTAGCATACTGGGCCGCCCAAGTAAAAGTGCTTTCCTGGGAATGCCCTGCACTCTCATCAGCCGTCTCCTCCACCGCAGGCCTTGCCGCACGACAGCTCTCCCCATGGAGCGTGAAGAGAAGATTTCATGCCTGATCGCTATGCCGTCACGCCTCTCGTCGCCCGGAGGGAGAGTTCACTGCGCGGCGCACCGCCTCGCCGGCACTCAAGCGCTGCCCTGCACTTTTCTACACTGGTAACGACTCGATCAGCGCTATGGCTGATCTCGCCGCATCGTCCGGGAGCCTGCAGGTCTGGCCGCTGGACTAGCCAAGTTGTCGCTGCCCTTCCTCATTTCTGAGGCCGCTACAAATGCCAGACGTATCTCACCACCGCGCCAGCCGCTCCCGCTGCCGGGCCGCCCTCCCGCAGCCTGCTCCAGCGCCCGCCCTCACGGTACTCGAGCTCCTGCTGAGCCACCGCCGTCCATCCTCCACTGCGCCTCACTGCGCTCTTCCGCCTCGTGGGTGGCTTCAACACCGCTATGGTGTCCGCTACGCTCCTCCCACGCCTATCTCAGAGCCTTCCGGGTCGACGTCGAACTCCCGCGGTGGTGGATGTGGTGGAGGTGTGGTGTGAAATGTAGAGAACCGGTCGTTTCCCCGGCGCGTCTATCATTGCGTAGGTGGTGTGTATGCATTTAGGATGTGCCTGTTGAGAAAGGGGTGTCAAGGGCCGATGTGGCGCACATTGAGCGGGGGAGGATCTTTGACAGACGTTCTGACGCCCATGAAGAGGCGGGAAGATGAAGGAAGAGGCTAGGCGGCGGGAACGCGCTGTATGTGTGTGAACGCCCGTCAAGATGTTTCGGGCTCACTATTCGCTCATTGATACTGTTGCGACACTTTGCTCGTGTGTCGCTGACGATCAGCCCGCCATTTCCCGCGTCGCTCTCGTTGTGTCCCTATGGATCTGGGGACGAGCTCGGGCGCTACACCATATTGGGTGACGGCGGAGGTGGCCCTTCAAACACGTGGGTGGAATAAAACGTTCGAAGGCGGGAGATTGGGCGTGCAACTGACTAGTGTTTATGGCAGGCGCACTCCACACGTTGTTACCATTTTTCGTGTGGAGAGTTATTTTGTGTTTCCAGGTAGGTCTTGCACATGCGGCGGTGGGTTTCACGCTCCTTGATGCTTGGTCAACGGCATTGTATAGCTTTATTTGGTACAATATTTTGAAAGACGGGGATGGTGCTTTAGAGCTGCATCGTTACGATTTTTTTTAAATAATAACTCTTTTTATTATTAATTCCAGAAATAATATTCATTTGTAGGAAATTTCAAATAATAATCAGCCTGGCAGGGAACCGACTTACAAAATCGGCTTGTCAAACCTGAATTCCCAAAGTCGGGTTGAGAACCCCATTTTCTGAATAGCTGTGCCAGACCGAACAAACCAGAAAAATTGGTTTAAGAACCGATTTCAATGAATCGGGTAGGTGAACCCGATTTTGAATAATCGGGTTAGTGAACCCATTCCACTTAAATCGGCTTACGATTGAACCTGGCAGCAATTTTCCCGCTTTTTATGCTCACAGCTTCCTGCCCGCCCCACCTTCCCGCCACCTTCCCGCCACCATCTCCACTTAATTTGATCCCATTAATGTTTCGCCACCATTTCCCGCTATATTTTCCCTGGTGCTCACCTAGCCTATAAAGCAGTGGCAGCGCTACTCCAGATTGCACAAGCCTTGTATCTCTATCTTTGTGCTGTTTGCTCACTTCAGCTTACATCATGAGTGTGTCATATTCACCAGGAGTTTAGGCCGTGAAGGCCAAGGCTGCAAGTTTACCCCCGGGTGACTCATGAGTGTTAAAAAAGGGTCAGGTTGCTAAGGTTAAGGTGTGGGAGGATTTCGGATTCAGTTCGGGGCATGAAATTTTTCATGTGTGCGAGCTATGAGCATGATCTACCCCAGAGTCAGTCATCATGCCCCACCAGCCGCCGTATGTTTTTGATGTTTTATGTTGGCTTAATTTTGCTTGTGAATTTGATTTAATAGCCATCAGTTTTGTGTTATAGTCTCCCTGCCTTGTATGCAAATGGTTTCACCGCTAGACACGGAGTAGCTTGATTGGGCGCAAGAGTTGAGGAGACACTGGCGCGTGGGCAACGCTTTTGAGGAGGAGCGCTAAAAGGTTCGTACAATGAGAAAGTGTATTTAGAGTGTATATAAACTAAGATGAACAAGCCTCGTAATCAGAGTGAACTTAAGAGGATGGATGATGAGGCTGCACGAGGTCGGCAGAGGAAGAGGCGCAGGAGGCTCACAGGGAAGGAGAGGAAGAGACTAAGGAAAGAGCTGCCAGCTTGCTGCAAGAACGCGCTGGCAAGTCTGGAATGGCTACTGTGGACGAGGGAAAGTAGTGATGTGTCGTTGTATCTTAATTTCAGTTGTATTCCTAATTTCAGCTTGTATCTTAATTCTGCTGTATCTAATTTCAGTTGTATCTTAAATTTCTGCAGTGTCATTGTATCTAAATCTGCCAGTAGTGATAAACCTATTTTTATTATTTCAGCTGTAAATGTATCTTCGTTAGCTGGACATTATTGTTTCCCGCCTAATTTTTCCTATCACTTTTCCCACTTACTCCCCGCCTCGTAATCTCCCAGCCTAATTTTTCCGGGCCACTTTTTCCCGCTCTGTACTCCCGCCTCAATCTCCCGCCATCTTTTCCCGCTCAATTTTTCCCAACAAAGTCATCGTCCTTCTTAGCCTATAAAAACCCCCAAGAGCCTCTATTCTGTTTATATTCTCTCAAATAAGATGGATCCCATATAAGAATCCCCCATCTTTTCACCAACTAATCACATGCAACCTTCTTCTAGATGAGGCCCGCAAAGTGATGAGGGAGAGAAGGGCAGACACATCGAGGAGTTCATCATGAGGCTACGCCTGTTCGCATGGTGGGGTGGTGGAATGAGAAGATTCTCATGGGTGCTGGCTTAAGAAGATGCCTGCTTCATGAATACTGTGAGATAAGGTGTGAGCTTATCAGGTTGAATGAGAAGTGGAAGTCACTAACTCTTGAAGAATGAACGAGATAGGAAGTGGATTTCAACTATCCATGGTCAGGACGACTGAGATGAGGACGACGCATGATATCTCTTGAGCCTAGCAGCAAGGCTAAGAAAGCTGCATCGTCAAGGAAAAAAGAGTGCCAAGTCCTCGTATGGGAAGAGGCTAGACCACCTGGTCACGATCAGATTTACTGTACTCGAGCCTAGCACGAAGGCTAAGAAGGTCAGATCGTTTGAGTACAGAGTGCTGAAACCTCAGCAAAAGGAGGTCATGACTGCCGTCGCCGACTCGGACTACTGCATCAGAGCCTAGCACCAAGGCCACTAAAGCTGCATCATCAGGCAGCGGGTGTGTCATGCCTTTAGTGTTCTGAAGTATCGAGTCCTCATGGATCTCAGTGTATGTTTTAGCGTTGTTAAAATTTCTGCTGAATTGTTAGAAGAGAGGTATGTTGTAGTGGTGTTGTATCTTAATTATCACTTCATGTTGAACTGAAATGTTTGTTGAATCTAGGCCAAATGTTGTCAAATAGGTACTCCACATGGTCCATACAAATAGTAGTCATACATGGTGCATACAAATAGTACTCATACACTAGATGAAGGAAATACAGTAGTATTAAGTCTCGCATGTACCGCTTCACCGACCACGCCCTTCCCCACGCCGCCCTGGGCTGGTGGTCCAAACAGGTGAGGGCGAGTACCCTCCCAGGTATCGCCAATACGCGGAGGAAGCATACCTTCGCCGTGGTCAACGGATCGCAGGCGCTGTGTGGGATCCGAGGTGGAGGATGTTGACTAGACATCCGGCCTTGGTACATCTCACGGTTTTCCGGACCTACAAATCGACCGTGTTAACGGATCCATGGACGCATATATGTGCATCACCTTTGATTGATAAAAAAGTTAGTCATGAGGAAATTCACAAATGGTACAATTAATATGGATAGTGATGAATTTATGTTCGCCTTATCCATACGGGACTAATCTCTGGCAGAGTAAGGGTGAGTTTGTCGCTCCATGTCAAACCGCCACGTCACGCACTGTAAGTAGGCTCCTCATTCGTCATTGCCCTGCCAACCAATCCTCCGCCCGGTTAGGAGATGGTGGCCTGTGTTCGCTGGGTATCTTCCGACACGCGGGCGCGGGCTGGCTGGTGCTGCTGATGCACCGCAAAGAGGGACGAGGTGGCCGCCAGCGCCTGGGTAATTTGTTAAATATCCGAAGATCGGGTGGCGTGATAGTCGCGTAGATACGACGTAGTTTCTCCCGACGCCAGAAGGAGGCGTGGTGCTCATACCGTCTAAGAAGTGGGCCGGCGGAGCCACTGCTCATACCGGGCAAAGCCATTCAGGCCCACAACATGTTTCTACAATTGTGAGCTTTCCAAATAGTAAAGTGTTGGCAAAATGTAGAAAATATAGTTGATTTACCTTATTTTATGCTCAAGTGGAGGGCGAGGGTTAGGTCCCACCGTGTCGAGATATCTCAATCGGGTCACACGCCCGGCTCACCCAAGTCGTATCCTAGGTATGTACGCCCGGCACCGCTTTTGAAATTCCTCAAGATCAAACAGCTCCCTAGTGGCCTGACAAGACAAGTATATGGGATTTGTCGGTCTTGTGGAAGTAAAACCCAAATTTATTGATTCGACACAAGGGGAGGTAAAGAATACTTATAAGCCTTAACAACTGAGTTGTCAATTCAGCTGCACCTGGAAAAGCACTAGCAACAGGGGTGATGTGAAAGTAGCAGTGATATGAGAGCAATAGTAACAGTAACACAACAGCAGTAATAGTAGTATGAGAGCAATGGCACCAGAAAATAGTTGATACTACTTCCAATGACATGTAGAACAGGTATATGATGATGAAAGATGGACCGGGGTTCCCAGCTATCTACACTAGTGGCAACTCTCCAATAACAAGTGTTGGGTGAACAAATTACAGTCGGGCAATTGATAGGATTGAAATAGCATTAAGACAGAATATCAAGATCATTAATCATGTAGGCATGTTTTCCATATATAGTCGTACGTGCTCGCAATGAGAAACTTGCACAACATCTTTTGTCCTACCAGCCGGTGGCAGCCGGGCCTCAAGGGAAACTACTCGGATATTAAGGTACTCCTTTTAATAGAGCACCGGAGCAAAGCATTAACACTTGGTGAAAACATGTGTCCCTCACATCACCGCCATCCCCTCCGGTTGTCCCGATTCTTGTCACTTCGGGGCCTTTGGTTCCGGACAGTGACATGTGCATACAACTTGTAGATACAATCTAAGAAATAAGTATAGAGCTTAAATCTAAGATCATGCCACTCGGGCCCTAGTGACAAGCATTAAGCATAACAAGATTGCAGCAACAATAACTTCATAAACTTTGTAGATAGACAATCATAACGTAACAATCCATCGGATCCCGACAAACACAACACCGATTACATCGGATGAATCTCAATCATGTATGGCAGCTCATGAGATCATTGTATTGAAGTACATGGGAGAGATGATACCAACTAGCTACAGCTAGAACCCGTAGTCCATTGGGGAACTACTCACGGAGCATGATGGAGGCGATGGCGTTGATGGAGATGGCTTCCGGGGGCACTTCCCCGTCCCGGCAGGGTGCCGGAACAGAGACTTCTGTCCCCCGAATTGGAGTTTCGCGATGGTGGCGGCGCCCCTGGAGTCTTTCTGGAGTTTCGTCAAGTGGTCCTGCGTTTTTAGGTCGAAAGGGCTTAAATAGGCGAAGAGGCGGCGTAGGAGGGGCGACAGGGTGGCCCCACGTAAGGCCGGCGCAGCCAAGGTGTGGCCCGCGCGGCCCACATGTGTGGTGGCCCCCGGCTCTCCTCCGACTCCCTTCGGTGTTCCGGGTGCTTCCGGGAAAAATAGGATGTTTGGTCTTTGTTTCGTCGAATTCCGAGAATATTGCCCGAACAGCCTTTCCGGAACCAAAAACAGCAGAAAACATGAACCGGCACCGTGGCATCTTGTTAATAGGTTAGTTCCGGAAAATGCATAAAAACATTATAAAGTGCAAGCAAAACATGTAAGTATTGTCATAAAACAAGCATGGAAAATCAGAAATTATGGATACGTTGGAGACGTATCGTAGCTCAGAAAAATATGCCAATTTACGTGCGTGATCCTCGGATATGTACGCAACTTTCATTCAATTTGGGCATTTTCATTTGAGCAAGTCTCGGTGCCTCAATGAAATCCATCTTTACGGACTCGTTCTGTTTTGACAGATTCTGCCTTTTATTTCGCATTGCCTCTTTTGCTATGATGGATGAATTTCTTTGTTCCATTAATGTCCAGTAGCTTTATGCAATGTCCGGAAGTGTTAAGAATGATTGTGTCACCTCTGAACATGTTAATTTTTATTGTACACTAACCCTCTAATGAGTTGTTTCGAGTTTGGTGTGGAGGAAGTTTTCAAGGATCAAGAGAGGAGAATGATGCAATATGATCAAGGAGAGTGAAAGCTCTAAGCTTGGGGATGCCCCGGTGGTTCACCCCTGCATATTCTAAGAAGACTCAAGCATCTAAGCTTGGGGATGCCCAAGGCATCCCCTTCTTCATCGACAACATTATCAGGTTCCTCCCCGGCCTGAAACTATATTTTTATTCCGTCACATCTTATGTACTTTGCTTGGAGCGTCGATTTTTTTTGTTTGAATAAAATGGATCCTAGCATTCATTGTGTGGGAGAGAGACACGCTCCGCTGTTGCATATGGACAAATATGTCCTTAGGCTTTACTCATAGTATTCATGGTGAAGGTTGAATCTTCTTCGTTAAATTGTTATATGGTTGGAATCGGGAAATGCTACGTGTAGTAATTCTAAAATGTCTTGAATAATTTGATACTTGGAAATTGTTGTGCTCATGTTTAAGCTCTTGCATCATATAGTTTGCACCCATTAATGAAGAAACACCTAGAGCTTGCTAATTTGGTTTGCATATTTGGTCTCTCTAAAGTCTAGATAATTTCTAGTATTGAGTTTTGAACAACAAGGAAGACGGTGTAGAGTCTTATAATGTTTATAATATGTCTTTTATGTGAGTTTTGCTGCACCGGTTCATCCTTGTGTTTGTTTCAAATAACCTTGCTAGCCTAAACCTTGTATCGAGAGGGAATACTTCTCATGCATCCAAAATCCTTGAGCCAACCACTATGCCATTTGTGTCCACCATATCTACCTACTACATGGTATTTCTCCGCCATTCCAAAGTAAATTGCTTGAGTGCTACCTTTAAAATTTCCATTCTTCACCTTTGCAATATATAGCTCATGGGACAAATAGTTTAAAAACTATTGTGGTATTGAATATGTACTTATGCACTTTATCTCTTATTAAGTTGCTTGTTGTGCGATAACAATGTTTCTGGGGACGCCATCAACTACCCTTTGTTGAATATCATGTGAGTTGCTATGCATGTCCGTCTTGTCTGGAAGTAAGAGAGATCTACCACTTTAATGGTTAGAGCATGCATATTGTTAGAGAAGAACATTGGGCCGCTAACTAAAGCCATGAATCATGGTGGAAGTTTCAGTTTTGGACATATATCCTCAATCTCATATGAGAACACTAATTGTTGCTACATGCTTATGCATTAAAGAGGAGTCCATTATCTGTTGTCCATGTTGTCCCGGTATGGATGTCTAAGTTGAGAATAATCCAAAGCGAGAAATCCAAAATGCGAGCTTTCTCCTTAGACCTTTGTACAGAGCGGCATGGAGGTACCCCTTTGTGACACTTGGTTAAAACATGTGTATTGCAATGATCCGGTAGTCCAAGCTAATTAGGACAAGGTGCGGGCACTATTAGTATACTATGCATGAGGCTTGCAACTTGTAAGATATAATTTACATGATACTTGTGCTTTATTACTATCGTTGACAAAATTGTTTCTTGTTTTCAAAATAAAAGCTCTAGCATAAATATAGCAATCGATGCTTTCCTCTTTGAAGGACCATTCTTTTACCTTTTATGTTGAGTCAGTTCACCTATCTCTCTCCACCTCAAGAAGCAAACACTTGTGTGAACTGTGCATTGATTCCTACATACTTGCATATTGCACTTGTTATATTACTTTACATCGACAACATCCATGAGATACACATGTTACAAGTTGAAAGCAACCGCTGAAACTTAATCTTCTTTTGTGTTGCTTCAATACCTTTACTTTGATTTATATCTTTATGAGTTAACTCTTATGCAAGACTTATTGATGCTTGTCTTTAAGTGCTATTCATGAAAAGTCTTTGCTTTATGATTCAGTTGTTTACTCATGTCATTCACCATTGTTTTGATCGCTGCATTCATTACATATGCTTACAATAGTATGATCAAGGTTATGATGGCATGTCACTCCAGAAATTATCTTTGTTATCGTTTACCTGCTCGGGACGAGCAGGAACTAAGCTTGGGGATGCTGATACGTCTCCGACGTATCGATAATTTCTTATGTTCCATGCCACATTATTGATGATATCTACATGTTTTATGCATACTTTATGTCATTATTATGCGTTTTCCGGAACTAACCTATTGACGAGATGCCGAAGGGCCGGCTTCTGTTTTCTGCTATTTTTGGTTCCGTAAATCCTAGTAAGGAAATATTCTCGGAATCGGACGAAATCAAGGCCCAAGCATCCTATTTTTCCACGAAGCTTCCGGAACACCCGAGAGTCGCCAGAGGGGGGCCACTGGGCCCCCAGATGACAGGGCGGCGCGGCCTAGGGGTGGCCCGTGCCCCCCTAGTGTGTCACCGCCTCGTCGCCTATAAAAAGGTCCCTGACCTAAAACTTCGATACGAAAAATCCACGGTACGAGAAACCTTCCAGAGCCGCCGCCATCGCGAAGCCAAGATCTGGGGGACAGGAGTCTCTGTTCCGGCACGCCGCCGGGACGGGGAAGTGCCCCCGGAAGGCTCCTCCATCGACACCACCGCCATCTTCATCACCGCTGCTGTCTCCCATGAGGAGGGAGTAGTTCTCCATCGAGGCTCGGGGCTGTACCGGTAGCTATGTGGTTAATCTCTCTCCTATGTGCTTCAATACAATAATCTCATGAGCTGCCTTACATGATTGAGATTCATATGATGATGCTTGTAATCTAGATGTCATTGTGCTAGTCAAGTGGGTTTTACTTATGTGATCTCCGGAGACTCCTTGTCCCACGTGTGTAAAGGTGACAGTGTGTGCACCGTGTGGGTCTCTTAGGCTATATTTCACAGAATACTTATTCACTATTATGAATGGCATAGTGAAGTGCTTATTTATAACATTCTATAAGCTCCAAGTAGGTTGTAGGTTCTCCCATAACAGCAATTTTTAATTTTTCGATTTTTCAAATTTTTATGGATTTTTGGGTATATGAGGAAAGTAAAACAAAACTGAAATAAACTAGACAAAAGTAAACTAAGCAAACTAATGCTAGACAGAAATAAACTAAGCACAAATAAACTAGACAAAAGTAAACTAAGAAAAACAAAATAAAATAAAACAGAGAGAGAGGTGGAATGTACTCCCCAGGTGAACTTATGAGTAGAGCTATGCCTCCCCGGCAACGGCGCCAGAAAACAGTCTTGATGTCCCACAAGTATAGGGGATCGCGGCAGTCTTCGAGGGAAGTAAAACCCAAATTTATTGATTCGACACAAGGGGAGGTAAAGAATACTTATAAGCCTTAACAACTGAGTTGTCAATTCAGCTGCACCTGGAAAAGCACTAGCAACAGGGGTGATGTGAAAGTAGCGAGTGATATGAGAGCAATAGTAACAGTAACACAACAGCAGTAATAGTAGTATGAGAGCAATGGCACCAGAAAATAGTTGATACTACTTCCAATGACATGTAGAACAGGTATATGATGATGAAAGATGGACCGGGGTTCCCAGCTATCTACACTAGTGGCAACTCTCCAATAACAAGTGTTGGGTGAACAAATTACAGTCGGGCAATTGATAGGATTGAAATAGCATTAAGACAGAATATCAAGATCATTAATCATGTAGGCATGTTTTCCATATATAGTCGTACGTGCTCGCAATGAGAAACTTGCACAACATCTTTTGTCCTACCAGCCGGTGGCAGCCGGGCCTCAAGGGAAACTACTCGGATATTAAGGTACTCCTTTTAATAGAGCACCGGAGCAAAGCATTAACACTTGGTGAAAACATGTGTCCCTCACATCACCGCCATCCCCTCCGGTTGTCCCGATTCTTGTCACTTCGGGGCCTTTGGTTCCGGACAGTGACATGTGCATACAACTTGTAGATACAATCTAAGAAATAAGTATAGAGCTTAAATCTAAGATCATGCCACTCGGGCCCTAGTGACAAGCATTAAGCATAACAAGATTGCAGCAACAATAACTTCATAAACTTTGTAGATAGACAATCATAACGTAACAATCCATCGGATCCCGACAAACACAACACCGATTACATCAGATGAATCTCAATCATGTATGGCAGCTCATGAGATCATTGTATTGAAGTACATGGGAGAGATGATACCAACTAGCTACAGCTAGAACCCGTAGTCCATTGGGGAACTACTCACGGAGCATGATGGAGGCGATGGCGTTGATGGAGATGGCTTCCGGGGCACTTCCCCGTCCCGGCAGGTGCCGGAACAGAGACTTCTGTCCCCCGAATTGGAGTTTCGCGATGGTGGCGGCGCCCCTGGAGTCTTTCTGGAGTTTCGTCAAGTGGTCCTGCGTTTTTAGGTCGAAAGGGCTTAAATAGGCGAAGAGGCGGCGTAGGAGGGGCGACAGGGTGGCCCCACAGAAGGCCGGCGCAGCCAAGGTGTGGCCCGCGCGGCCCACATGTGTGGTGGCCCCCTGGCTCTCCTCCGACTCCCCTTCGGTGTTCTGGGTGCTTCCGGGAAAAATAGGATGTTTGGTCTTTGTTTCGTCGAATTCCGAGAATATTGCCCGAACAGCCTTTCTGGAACCAAAAACAGCAGAAAACAGGAACTGGCACTGTGGCATCTTGTTAATAGGTTAGTTCCGGAAAATGCATAAAAACATTATAAAGTGCAAGCAAAACATGTAAGTATTGTCATAAAACAAGCATGGAAAATCAGAAATTATGGATACGTTGGAGACGTATCAGTAGCTCAGAAAAATATGCCAATTTACGTGCGTGATCCTCAGATATGTACGCAACTTTCATTCAATTTGGGCATTTTCATTTGAGCAAGTCTGGTGCCTCAATGAAATCCATCTTTACGGACTGTTCTGTTTTGACAGATTCTGCCTTTTATTTCGCATTGCCTCTTTTGCTATGGTGGATGAATTTCTTTGTTCCATTAATGTTCAAGTAGCTTTATGCAATGTCCAGAAGTGTTAAGAATGATTGTGTCACCTCTGAACATGTTAATTTTTATTGTACACTAACCCTCTAATGAGTTGTTTCGAGTTTGGTGTGGAGGAAGTTTTCAAGGATCAAGAGAGGAGAATGATGCAATATGATCAAGGAGAGTGAAAGCTCTAAGCTTGGGGATGCCCCGGTGGTTCACCCCTGCATATTCTAAGAAGACTCAAGCATCTAAGCTTGGGGATGCCCAAGGCATCCCCTTCTTCATCGACAACATTATCAGGTTCCTCCCCTGAAACTATATTTTTATTCCGTCACATCTTATGTACTTTGCTTGGAGCGTCGATTTTTTTTGTTTGAATAAAATGGATCCTAGCATTCATTGTGTGGGAGAGAGACACGCTCCGCTGTTGCATATGGACAAATATGTCCTTAGGCTTTACTCATAGTATTCATGGTGAAGGTTGAATCTTCTTCGTTAAATTGTTATATGGTTGGAATCGGGAAATGCTACGTGTAGTAATTCTAAAATGTCTTGAATAATTTGATACTTGGAAATTGTTGTGCTCATGTTTAAGCTCTTGCATCATATAGTTTGCACCCATTAATGAAGAAACACCTAGAGCTTGCTAATTTGGTTTGCATATTTGGTCTCTCTAAAGTCTAGATAATTTCTAGTATTGAGTTTTGAACAACAAGGAAGACGGTGTAGAGTCTTATAATGTTTATAATATGTCTTTTATGTGAGTTTTGCTGCACCGGTTCATCCTTGTGTTTGTTTCAAATAACCTTGCTAGCCTAAACCTTGTATCGAGAGGGAATACTTCTCATGCATCCAAAATCCTTGAGCCAACCACTATGCCATTTGTGTCCACCATATCTACCTACTACATGGTATTTCTCCGCCATTCCAAAGTAAATTGCTTGAGTGCTACCTTTAAAATTTCCATTCTTCACCTTTGCAATATATAGCTCATGGGACAAATAGTTTAAAAACTATTGTGGTATTGAATATGTACTTATGCACTTTATCTCTTATTAAGTTGCTTGTTGTGCGATAACCATGTTTCTGGGGACGCCATCAACTACCCTTTGTTGAATATCATGTGAGTTGCTATGCATGTCCGTCTTGTCCGAAGTAAGAGAGATCTACCACTTTAATGGTTAGAGCATGCATATTGTTAGAGAAGAACATTGGGCCGCTAACTAAAGCCATGAATCATGGTGGAAGTTTCAGTTTTGGACATATATCCTCAATCTCATATGAGAACACTAATTGTTGCTACATGCTTATGCATTAAAGAGGAGTCCATTATCTGTTGTCCATGTTGTCCCGGTATGGATGTCTAAGTTGAGAATAATCCAAAGCGAGAAATCCAAAATGCGAGCTTTCTCCTTAGACCTTTGTACAGGCGGCATGGAGGTACCCCTTTGTGACACTTGGTTAAAACATGTGTATTGCAATGATCCGGTAGTCCAAGCTAATTAGGACAAGGTGCGGGCACTATTAGTATACTATGCATGAGGCTTGCAACTTGTAAGATATAATTTACATGATACTTGTGCTTTATTACTATCGTTGACAAAATTGTTTCTTGTTTTCAAAATAAAAGCTCTAGCATAAATATAGCAATCGATGCTTTCCTCTTTGAAGGACCATTCTTTTACCTTTTATGTTGAGTCAGTTCACCTATCTCTCTCCACCTCAAGAAGCAAACACTTGTGTGAACTGTGCATTGATTCCTACATACTTGCATATTGCACTTGTTATATTACTTTACATCGACAACATCCATGAGATACATATGTTACAAGTTGAAAGCAACCGCTGAAACTTAATCTTCTTTTGTGTTGCTTCAATACCTTTACTTTGATTTATATCTTTATGAGTTAACTCTTATGCAAGACTTATTGATGCTTGTCTTTAAGTGCTATTCATGAAAAGTCTTTGCTTTATGATTCAGTTGTTTACTCATGTCATTCACCATTGTTTTGATCGCTGCATTCATTACATATGCTTACAATAGTATGATCAAGGTTATGATGGCATGTCACTCCAGAAATTATCTTTGTTATCGTTTACCTGCTCGGGACGAGCAGGAACTAAGCTTGGGGATGCTGATACGTCTCCGACGTATCGATAATTTCTTATGTTCCATGCCACATTATTGATGATATCTACATGTTTTATGCATACTTTATGTCATTATTATGCGTTTTCCGGAACTAACCTATTGACGAGATGCCGAAGGGCCGGTTCCTGTTTTCTCGCTGTTTTTGGTTCCGGAAATCCTAGTAAGGAAATATTCTCGGAATCGGACGAAATCAAGGCCCAGCATCCTATTTTTCCACGAAGCTTCCAGAACACCCGAGAGTCGCCAGAGGGGGGCCACTGGGCCCCCAGATGACAGGGCGGCGCGGCCTAGGGGTGGCCCGTGCCCCCCTAGTGTGTCACCGCCTCGTCGCCTATAAAAAGGTCCCTGACCTAAAACTTCGATACGAAAAAGCCACGGTACGAGAAACCTTCCAGAGCCGCCGCCATCGCGAAGCCAAGATCTGGGGGACAGGAGTCTCTGTTCCGGCACGCCGCCGGGACGGGGAAGTGCCCCGGAAGGCTCCTCCATCGACACCACCGCCATCTTCATCACCGCTGCTGTCTCCCATGAGGAGGGAGTAGTTCTCCATCGAGGCTCGGGGCTGTACCGGTAGCTATGTGGTTAATCTCTCTCATATGTGCTTCAATACAATAATCTCATGAGCTGCCTTACATGATTGAGATTCATATGATGATGCTTGTAATCTAGATGTCATTGTGCTAGTCAAGTGGGTTTTACTTATGTGATCTCCGGAGACTCCTTGTCCCACGTGTGTAAAGGTGACGAGTGTGTGCACCGTGTGGGTCTCTTAGGCTATATTTCACGAAATACTTATTCACTATTATGAATGGCATAGTGAAGTGCTTATTTATATCTCTTTATGATTGCAATGTGTTTTGTATCACAATATATCTGTGTGCTACTCTAGTGATGTTATTAAAGTAGTTTATTCCTCCTGCACGGTGTAATGGTGACAGTGTGTGCATCGTGTAGTACTTGGCGTAGGCTATGATTGTGATCTCTTGTAGATTATGAAGTTAACTATTGCTATGATGGTATTGATGTGATCTATGCCTCCTTTCGTAGCGTGAAGATGACAGTGTGCATGCTATGTTAGTACTTGGTTTGGTTATGTTGATCTGTCATGCACTCTAAGGTTATTTAAATATGAACATTGAATATTGTGGAGCTTGTTAACTCCGGCATTGAGGGTTCGTGTAATCGTACACAATTAGTGGTGTTCATCATCCAACAAGAGGGTGTAGAGTCTAGCATCTATCTATTTATTCTGTTATGTGATCAATGTTGAGAGTGTCCACTAGTGAAAGTATGATCCCTAGGCCTTGTTCCTAAATATCGCTATCGCTGTTTGTTTACTGTTTTACTCGCACCTATACTTCCTGCAATATTACCACCATCAACCACACACCAGTCCTAGACAGACAAAGCACTTTTCTCGGTGCCGTTGCTACTGCTCGCATTTATTCATACCACCTGTCTTTCACTATCTCTTCGCCGAACTAGTGCACCTATTAGGTGTGTTGGGGACACAAGAGACTTCTTGCTTTGTGGTTGCCGGGTTGCATGAGAGGGATATCTTTGACCTCTTCCTCCCTGAGTTCGATAAACCTTGGGTGATCCACTTAAGGGAAACTTGCTGCTGTTCTACAAACCTCTGCTCTTGGAGGCCCAACACTGTCTACAAGAATAGAAGCACCCGTAGAATGTACTCTCCCTTTCTGACCTTGTTAGCTCGTCATTCTCTCGATCGGGAATGTACTCTCCCTTTCTGACCTTGTTAATTGCATCTACAAGCTTCGGTACGATTGCCTCAATTTTTTCCTTCCATTTTCCCTGCGCAACGATCAACCTTGTCTTTGGGTCCAACCCTGCCCCATGAGCGAACAACCAGAACTTGGACCGTTCGGGCCAGTCCCATGTCTGTGGAGTGATTCCTGCAGTCATCAGTTTATTTTCAAACGCTGTCTACTTCGGAATGGCACTCTTGTAGCCACCTGACCCCAAATGATGCGGAAGTTTCTTCTTTGAAGCATTTTCGGTATTTTTCTTCGATCGGGACACAAAAGTAGACGATTGCTTATACTCCTTAAATGCGGGCCAGTGATCTTTTATCTTCACTAGATTATCATCGAATACTGGATCTTCATTCTTATATTTGTCCCATAAATTTTTCTTCCAGGTCTGGAATTGTATGGCCATCTTCTTCCATGTCCATTCCTTGACTTTATTCTTCTGGCCTTCCGTCATGTCTTCCGGTAGGCTGAACTTTGTCAGTAGCGTGTCCCAAAGAAAAGTTTTCATCGTGTCGTTGACATAACTAGCACCACTCTCCGCGTTTTTCGGCTTATGCCACTCTTGAATGCTGATCGGTACATGGTCCCTAACAAGAACTCCGTCTTGACTTGTAAATTTGCGGCAAAACTCTTTGGGATGCTCTGGTTCACCATTAGCCTTGAATGCCGTGAGGGCTAACCTGCCCTCGCCCTTTAGCAGTTGCGTCGGGCCTTGTTTTGATCTAACAGACTTGCTCGATGATCCAGAAGGCTAAAAGAAAAAATTATTCGTTAATAAGTGCAATACATATAAATGAATGTATCTAGGGATGAACATAGACTAATTGATACATAGATATACACCTCGCCGGAGTTTATGATGGACACTTCGTTGTCTCTTCTAATTTGTCCAGACTCAAGTCCCTCGCCGAAATCATTCAGAACGTCTTGGAACTCGTTGTCATCTCCATCGGGTTCCGGACCATGGGCACTATCATAGATCAATTTCTACACCGCTTCTTCCCCCTCCTCATCTCGGACGAAGGTGCCGTCCTCCATACCTCAATGTCACCGCAAAATTAAGAAAGCAATTGTATTTCATTCATCCAATGAGTCATTTAGCTAGCAATTCATTATTTGATATACATAAGTTGTGACAAGTTAATAGCATAATCCTGTGAAATACAAACACATATGCCCTCCTTTTGAAATGAATATGCCAAACAAAAACACAAGCAAGCATTTGTTGAAAGCTATAAAACAGTAACAACGATACAGAGCCCCCCATCCAAGTAGGGCGGTGGCATCGGCACATTTCAATAGCATTTCTAGGGAGGTGGCCTCGGCCGCGGGCTCGGCGTCGGCGTGGCCATCATGGCCGTGGCGGCGGACCTTGAGCGCGCAGCACGACTACCGCGACGCGCTCTCCAAGTGCATCCTCTTCTTCGAGGGGCAGCGGTCGGGGCGGCTATCGGCGTCGCAGCGCGCGGCGTGGCGTGGCGCGGCGGGCGGCGACCTTGAGGGCGGCTACTACGACGCCGGCGACAACGTCAAGTTCGGCTTCCCCATGGTGTTCACCACCACCATGCTGGCCTGGAGCGTCCTCGAGTTCGGCGACGACATGCCCCGCGAGGAGCGCCGGCACGCCGCCGAAGCCGTGCGCTGGGGCACCGACTACCTCCTCAAGACCGTCGCCCACCCCGACATCATCTTCATGCAGGCAAGCACCCACATTGCACATTTGCACCGTCGTCGCACCTCCATGCCATGCCACGGCTCGGGGGGGGGGGGCATTTCGTCGAACAAGTTAGGGGCCGGCCGGGGAGCGGGGGCGTGTGCAAGGCGGTGGCCGGGGAGCGGGCGTCTGCGGCGTCGGCGAGGCGGACGGCGGCGTCGGTGAGGTGGTCTCGCGGCGGCGCGCGCGCAGCGTGGAGCGCGGCGGCGGCGCAGCTAGTTGCCGGAGGAGGAGGGGGAGAGGGGAGCGCTCACCTTGGCAGGGTTGCCGACGCGCGGAGGAGGGGAGAGTGGTTGGCGACGGCGTGGGCGACGGCGACAGCGCGTCGGCTCTGCGCGTCGGCGACGACAGCGAAGATGGCGACGGCGTGGGAGCACGCGTGGGCGACGGCGACGGCGTGGGCGCGGCGGTCTCTGCGCGTCTATGGAGGATTTGGGGGGATTTGGCGGTGCGGCTAAGTCAAAAGGAGAGGAAACCCTCTTTGGTACCGGTTGGTACCACCAACCGGTACGATAGACCTTTCGTACCGGTTGGTGGTACCAACCGGTACCAAAGGGTTTTTTTTTGTTTTTCTATTTTGTTTTACTGTTTTCTTTTTCTTTGTTGTTTCTTTTTCTTTTCTTTTCTGTTTCTTTTCTTTTCTTTTCCTGTTTCTTTTTCTTTCTTTTTCTATTTATTTTCTATTTATTTTTTCTATTGCTTTTCTTTTTCTTTTCTTTTCTATTTATTTCTTCTATTGCTTTTCTTTTTTTTCTGTTTCTTTTCTTTTTTCTTTTTATTTTATTTTCTATTTCTTTTCTTTTTCTTTTCTTTTCTGTTTCTTTTCTTTTCTATTTCTTTTCCTTTTCATTTCTGTTTCTTTTCTATTTCTTTTCTTTACTCCCGCCACGACGCCGTCCGCGCGGGAAAGTTTCCCGCCCCGATGTCGCGCGAGAAAAAAGGCGAGAAAGAAAGGGCGGGAATAAAATTTTATTACGATTGAACTCGAAATAAAAGTACATAGCTAAACTGAAAATTAAGATACAGTGCCAGATTTGACTGTTGGAGTCATTCAGTCATACTCGTGCCTAGCCCTATAGTAGTCGCCACCGTAGTCGTCGTAGTCGCCGTCATCATCGTCGCTGGCATCGGGGTCGCGGTAGTCGAACCTCGGCGGGAGAGCACGCGTGGGCTGGGATTGAGGGTAGCGCAGGCGGGGGCCACGGTAGGCCATGACACCCTGGAGAGTCCGGCCGCGCCACCACAGCCGACGGCCGGCCTCGTTGAAGTTCGAAGGAGGCGGGCCGCCCTCCTCCTGCCTGACAAGCGCCCTCTCACGCCGATTGATGAAGAAGCTTTCCCAAGTCGGGTTGTAGTCGGGATGCCACTGGGATTCCCCCGCTGCTCTGGCGTGAGCTCGAAGTAGTAGTGGTTCGTGATGGCCATCTCGCGCGCCACACCTAGAGGGACTGGAGGGACCGGTATGCCTCCGACGCTTAGCAACCAGCCGGTCGGGACGCGGTAGCCCGTCGGGCAGGGGTAGTTCGAGGCGCAAAGCGCCTCCGCCTCCCGGGGGTTAGAGATACGATGGAAGCCATGGGAGAGAATGATGAGGTTTGCATATATGCGTCTAGATGTGATATGTAAATGGTGGCCAAGCCTACATATATATAGTGAAAAAATGGCGGGAAGACAGAGGCGCGAACCGGTGGAAAGCGCGGGAAGAAAATAGGCGGGAAGGCAGAGGCAAACCTTTAGTACCGGTTGGTGGGTGCAACCGGTACTAAAGGTGTTTTTCTGTCATGTAACAAAACTGTCGGTGGGATAAGGACGCGTGGGTAATATTTAGTACCGGTTGGTGGGTGCAACCGGTACTAAAGCTGTCGGCAGGATAAGGACGCCCTGCTCGATGAGATAAAGTATGTAGCGCACGACGCCCTGTCGGTGGGATAAGGACGCGTGGGTAACCTTTAGTACCGGTTGGTGGGTGCAACCGGTACTAAAGCTGTCGGCAGGATAAGGACGCCCTGCTCGATGAGATAAAGTATGTACGGAGGAAGAAGAAGACAAAGTTGAAGCGGCGTCGTGCCTATAAAAGGAGCATCGATACGCCATGGGAAGCAGCTCAACAAGCCAACATGGATGGAGAGTTTCATCACCATGGATGGAGGAAAGGGTTGGAAAATCTCCCGTGGCGGAACTTGTCGAAGATGCCCTTGGTGCACACGCCCTATGGCATCTTCGAAAGTTCCGCCTCGGAAAAATTTCCCTGCAAGCCCGTGAAAGACTCCATCTCCTCTAACAATGTTGGGGAAAGGGTTGGGAAATCTCCCGTGGCGGAACTTGTCGAAGATGCCCTTGGTGCACACGCCCTATGGCATCTTCGGAAGTTCCGCCTCGGAAAAATTTCCCTGCAAGCCCGTGAAAGACTCCATCTCCTCTAACAATGTTGGGGAAAGGGTTGGGAAATCTCCCGTGGCGGAACTTGTCGAATATGCCCTTGGTGCACATGCCCTATATATGGCATATTCGGAAGTTCCGCCTCGGAAAATTTTCCCTGCAAGCCCGTGAAAGCTACTTAACTAGTAAAACAAGCCAACCATCACCATTGTTAATATCTTACATACAGTAACATCATTACACAAAAGTGATTTCCATATTGAGATACACAAGTTATGATCCCTATATGTAGCTAGCTAGTCTTCTGAGTTTTCTTCGTCTCGTTTCCCTTTCTTCTTACTCGCGACGCAACCATGGACAATCTTCATTGTTTAAGATGATGCTTGGGTCAATTTTTACCTTGAAGGGTGGAATATCGTCAAACTTATTATAATCTTCTGACATGTCTGTCTTGTCCTCTACTCCCACGATGTTTCTTTTTCCTGAAAGAACTATGTGCTGCTTTGGCTCATCGTATGGTGTGTCATCTTGCCTTTTCTTTTCTTTTTTTCGGTTTGCTATACATATCCTTCACATAAAAAACCTGAGCCACCTCACTGGCTAGGACGAATGGTTCGGTGCCGTACCCTAGATTCTTGAGATCCACTGTAGTCATTCTGTACTGCGGGTCTACCTGTACTCCGTCTTTCAGGTTGAACCATTTGCACCGGAACAAAGGGACCTTGAAATTAGGTCCATAGTCAAGTTCCCATATCTCCTCTATGTATCCATAATATGTGACCTTGTTCCCATTGTCATCTTCTGCATCAAAGCGGACACCACTGTTTTGGTTGGTGCTCTTTTTGTCTTGGACGAACGTGTAAAATGTGTTCCCATTAATTTCGTACCCTTGAAAAATCGATATAGTCGAAGATGGTTGCTTGGCCAACAAGTACAGCTGCTCGTCATCAGTGACATTCATGAGACGTGTTTGCAACCAACCGCCGAAAGTCTTCATGTGTTCTCCAGCAATCCAATCTTCACGTTGCTCCGGGTATTTAGAGCGTAAGATATCCTTGTGTTCCTCTTTGTACGTAGCCACCAAGATGGAATTATGTAGAACTGTGTAGTGTGCTTGAGTGAAAGAATGTCCGTCCATACACGTTCTTGATTTCTTTCCTAGCGTGCCTTTTCCATGCAGTCTCCCCTCATAGCGCGATTCAGGAACACCGATCGGCTTAAGGTCAGGAATAAAGTCAACACAAAACTCAATGACCTCCTCTGTTCCATAGCCCTTGGAGATGCTTCCTTCTGGCCTAGCACGGTTATGAACGTACTTCTTTAAGACTCCCATGAATCTCTCAAAGGGGAACATGTTGTGTAGAAATACAAGACCGAGAACGTCAATCTCTTCGACCAGGTGAACTAGGAGATGTGTCATAATATTGAAGAAGGATGGTGGGAACACCAACTCGAAGCTGACTAGACATTGGACCACATCCTTCTGTAAATTTTGTAGAGTAAGTGGATCGATCACCTTCTGAGATTGCATTGAGGAACGCACATAGCTTCACAATGGGTACTCGAACATTTTCCGGCAGAAGCCCCCTCAATGCAACTGGAAGTAATTGTGTCATAATCACGTGGCAGTCATGAGACTTTAGGTTTTGAAACTTTTTCTCTGACATGTTTATTATTCCCTTTATATATTCGACGAGAAGCCAGACGGGACCTTGATGCTACTCAGGACTTCAAAAAAGATCTCCTTCTCCTCTTTGGTAAGAGCGTAGCTGGCAGGACCTTGATACTTCTCTGGATTCAGGTTGTTTCATTGGTGGATACTTTGCTGGTCCTGCCGTGCATCCGGTGTATCTTTTGTCTTCCCATACACGCCCAAGAAGTTTAGCAGGTTCACGCAAAGATTTTTCGTCACGTGCATCACGTCGATTGCAGAGTGAACCTCTAAGAATTTCCAGTAGGGTAGCTCCCAAAATATCGACTTCTTCTTCCACATGGGTACGCTTTTAAATCCTTGACCATATCATATATAACTTCCCTAGTAGGGCGGGTAGGCTTCGTTCGGTTATCTGCCTCACCTCCAAAATGCTTTCCTCTCTTTCTTACGTGATGTTGTTTTGGAAGAAATCGACGATGCCCCAGGTACACATTCTTATTTCCCAAATAATTACTGTCGGCCTCACCTAAACAAGTGTGTGCATGCATTGTATCCCTTGTTTGACTGCCCTGAAATGTTACCAAGAGCAGGCCAATCATTGATGGTTACAAATTACAACGCTCGTAGGTTAAATTCCTTTTGTTCGTGCTCATCCCACACAGGTACACCTTCGTCACGCCACAACTCTAAAAGTTCTTCAACCAATGGCCTCAGGTACACATCAATGTTGTTGCCGGGTTGCTTCGGGCCCTGGATGAGCACTGGCATCATAATGAACTTCCGCTTCATGCACAACCAATGAGGAAGGTTATAGATACATAGAGTCACTGGCCATGTGCTATGACTGGAGCTCTGCTCCCCGAAAGGATTAAAGCCATCTATACTTAGACCAAATCTTAAGTTCCTTGCGTCATCGGAAAATGACTTGAACTCTCTGTCGATTTTTCTCCACTGCGACCCGTCAGCGGGGTGTCTCAGCATCAAATCTTTCTTACAGTCCTCTTTGTGCCATCGCAACAACTTGGCATGCTCTTTGTTCTGGAACAAACGTTTCAACCGTGGTATTATAGGAGCATACCACATCACCTTCGCAGGAACCCTCTTCCTGGGGGTGGACTCGCCCTCAACATCGCCAGGGTCATCTCGCCTGATCTTATACCTCAATGCACTACATACAGGGCATGCATTCAAATTCTCGTACTCCCCGCGGTAGAGGATGCAGTCATTGATGCATGCATGTATCTTCTGCACCTCTAATCCTAGAGGGCAAACAACCTTCTTTGCTTCGTACGTAGTAGAGGGCAATACGTTCTCCCCTGGAAGCATCTTCTTTATTATTTTCAGCAACTTTTCAAATCCCTTGTCGAAGTACCATTCTCTCGCCTTCCACTCGCAGCAATTCCAGCGTGGTACCCAGCTTTTTCTGACCATTCTCGCAATTTGGGTACAACAGTTTGTTGTGATCCTCTAACATTTTCTCCAACTTCAACCTCTCCTTTTCGTTTTCGCAGTTCATCTTCGCATCAAGAATGGCCCGACCCAAATCGTCATCCGGGTCATCAAAAATCGGCTCATCGAAAATGGGCTCTTCTTCAGCTTCGTCTTCGCCCATTCTACTATCACTGTCTTCAGTGAATAAGGGATAGTTGTCACTATCCTCTTCTTCTTCGTTGTCTTCCAATATAACCCCTCTTTCTCCGTGCTTGATCCAACAATTATAGCTGGGCATGAAACCGTTCTCCAGCAGGTGGACGTGAAGGGTCTTTGAGGTAGAGTAATCCTTCATATTCTTACAGGAACTACATGGACAATACATGAAACCATTCGACCGCCTGTTTGCCTCAGCCACGTTGAGAAAATAATGCATGCCATTAATGAACTGGGGATGGCACCGGTCACCGTACATCCATCGACTCATCTGCATTTTATGTGTATATCAAAAATCATTAAGTACACAACATCGTGGATATATGAGTGACCAACTTAATTAATATTCAAGTTCATCACATAAAACTAAAAAAAAATTATAAAAAAAAGAGGCTCACCGAGGTGGTACCGTGCCGGCTAAGGGACGACGCTGGCGATCGACGGCGGTGAGGACGGGATGATACTAATTAAAACCTACAAAACATACCATAATTTCAGCTCAAATTGCATATAAAAAAATAAAATCCCTAACTTAGGCATTTCATCGAACACCTTGCTAGCACTAGAAAAATAGTACGAGTTAAAACTACCAAAGAAATGAGCTAAATTAGGAACGCCGGAAGGAAGGATGATATTGCTAACCCTTGGATAGATGTATGCCGTTAATCTTGTTAAAATGGTGGAGAAAAATGAAGATTATTGGAGTGTGAGAGGTGCAAAATATTTGGAAATGTGAGAGGAGGAGAAGGAGAATGAGATATGCAGGGGGTCGGGCGCGCTGTGGCGCGCTGATAAAGGGTGCGGACCCTTTAGTACCGGTTTCTTACACGAACCGGTACTAAAGGTGCAACCCTGGCCCCACCTCCGACTGGAAACTGGGCTCAAACCCTTTCATACCGGTTCGTAACACGAACCGGTATAAAAGGGCATTTACGAACCGGTATAGATGTCCCACGCATGGAACCGATACTAATGCCCCCTTTCATACCGGTTCGTAAGGAAACCGGTATTTATGGCTTAGATGGATGCCCATTTTTCTACTAGTGTGTGTGGTGTTATTAACTCTTGTTAAAATGTACGAGCAGTGCAGTGAATATAAAAATCTCGCCACGAGTTGTGCACATTGCATTGGCAATCATGATTCATTGCCTTTCTTTGACAAGGATCATCTCACACTTAAGCCCGTCCAGATGTCTTTGTGGGTATAGAGCATGTAGCTTTTTACGTGTTCGCCTCTCGGTGAAACCACTTGGAAATCTTTGTGACCCCTTCTATTGTACACCAAGCTATTGTAAGTTTCTTTATGAGAACAAGTATAGTAATTGGTACTAATTTAATGTAAAAAGAGCTGTTTAGGTAACAAGAAGTACATATCCAATCACCATTTTTTTAATGAAAACTCACACATATCCAATCGCCTATTATTCCTTTTCCACAGTTTGTAGAAGTTAGATATACATTTTTCGTTTGCTAAGTTGCAAGTGTCACGATCGTAATATTAGGACCCAACTGCTATTAATTAAATCAAAACATATTAGTATGTTGGACATCATTTGTTTAGAACTGGAATTTCTATGATAGCTTCTCTATCCGTCGAGTTTTCCATGCATGCGTCTGTGTATGAACTAGGTAGTTGAAGGTGATCGCGTCGCTGAAACACCGTATGGAGGACAAGGCGCACAAGGACGCACTGATGAAGACCGAGCAAGCCACCACGAGGTTATTCCTCCTTCTCACTCATCAGTTCTCTCATGTATCTACAGACGTGACACTTATGGATATAATCTAGATGGTTTGTGGGATTGTTGGTAGTTCGTGACTTCATGCAAGAGTTTTGCTGGTGCGCACCAATGTAGTTCGAAGTACCTGATGCTAGATTGTTTCTACAGCAAGTTTTGGCGCATCATATTCTCGTTGTTTAGGTTTAGGAGTGCGCAAGGATTTGAACCTGCAACGAGTTTAATAAATATAATTTGCACTAAATTTTATGGTCATGTGTAACTTATTCTATTATTATACACCTTCCGCATTACACATTTAGCAAAAATAATCAAATATGAAAATGTTATTAATATTAATTGTATCATTCTTTTTATTGCAATTTATTTTAATTATTAGAAACATGTTATTTTGTTACAAAACCATGTTATTTTATGCTATAAAAACATAGTGACAAAATTGTATGCATCCTTGTTTTTTTGCATTTGCCTTAATGTTTAAATACCTTAATTAGTTTGGTAAATATATCGGTTGTGTATTTCCTAAGAAATATCTTAACAGAGAGCTTTCTAGTGTACAATTATGTACGAACTTCTATAGAAAATTCTAGAGTATAAATTAGACCTTTTGCTTGACTCTCTACCTTTCTTTGTTAGATGTGCCTTACAATTTATAATGTTTTGAAAAATAATCTCACAATGCATGTATTATATATACTAGATATTTAAAATTATTAATAACCAATTATCATATAAATATTATGGAAATCTCCAAATTTTGAGTACAAACAACTTGACTTGCCAGGCCCATCAAGATACCTTTGTGTATACACAACTTTTCATCTCATCATTTCAGAGCAAACACCTGTTCGTCTTTCCCCTCTCGTTAGGGTTCTCGTTTCTCTTGTCGGTTCTACCGACGTTGAGGCTCTCTTACGATCCCGACGAGCATCAACCGCCGGTGGTTTCTCGGGCTGACTAAGGGGGGCGGGGGGTCCTTGCACCCCTACCTGGCCTTGGTTTTCACGGGTTAGCTGTTTTGCGAGTTTAGGGTTTCGAAGCTTGTAAACTCAAACCAATCTGTATGTGGGTTTTATCAGAGATGGCGACCAAATCTACGGTGGAGGCGATGAAGTCTGGAGCATCGGGGTCTGGCACCACGGGAGCGGATGATGTTGAAGCACTGATGGCGAAGTTGGGACTCCGTGAGGAGGATCTCGATGATGTCGTTTTTGAGGAAGAAGGAAATCAATCTGGTGAGGTGACCCGCTGGCTTGCTGTGGGTAGGGTTCACACAAATACAGAATTCAGCCACTTCTGGTTCTTTAAGAACATGCGGATAACCTAGGATCTAGCCAAGGATGTCAAGATCAAGGTTTTTGAGGACAGTCTGTTCATGTTTCAATTCGCATGCCTCGGGGATTGGAATAAAGTTATGAGACCTTGGGTTTTTAGGGGGAAGTCAGTGCTTATGGCTCCCTATGATGGCTTCATCAAACCTTCTACTATAGAGCTGAATACTTTGCTCATATGGATACAGATAATACATGATCAAGACTCTTGCGAGTAAGGTTGGGAAGTATGAGGCGTCTAAGCCACCTTCAGAAGACATGGCTGGCAATTTTTACAGAGTTCAGGTACGGATTGATGTGGGAATGCAGCTGAAGCCTGTTGTCTCAATAATCCGTAATTCAAAGAGACAACTATTCCTAGTTAAGTATGAGTGACTGCCTGATTGGTGCGCAGTCTGCGGAATGCTTGGACATCTCTACAAAGAGCATGGCGATGGCGTGCATAGCCCGAAGGCGTTGGTCTTCAAAGATTTGAACGCTAACCCTTTACCACGTTCATCTGGACGTTTTGTTGGTCGAGGTAGAGGCCTAGCGGCAGGCCGTGGAGGAAGAGGTGGTCGGGGGCAAAATCCTTTGGGTGATCCCGACAATGATGTATCAACTGATAAACAATGGATTAGGACGAGCCTACTGATCCGAATAGGAAGCGTGTTGCAATTCAATCAACTGCTGATGGTACGGGAACACTAGGTGACATTCGTAATAGATTTGAGCTGAGTGGACAGCCTCTTCAAAACGTCCCTCCTAGTCCTCCCTTGAAGAGGGATCCAAAACGATCAAAAAAGGGTGCAAATGATGAAGAAGCTGGTGATGCAAGCAATGCTAGTAAATCTGGATCGGCGGGCCTCCTTGAGGGGCACCGCCGGGATCAATGAGTCGTCTGTCTCAACTATAGGGGAGCTGGCAATGCCTCGACAGTTTGTGAGATTCATGACTTTGTCAAAAAGTTTGCCCCTTCTATTTTATGTATTCTAGAAACTCAAATAAGTAAGACTCGTGTTGAGTCCTTAGCGGGTACTTTAGGGTATGATAGATCTTATGTTGTTAGTAGTATGGGTTGTAGTGGAGGTATAGGGATTTTTTGGAACAATGAAATAAATCTGAATATTTTGGGCTATTCTCAGTATCATATTGATGCACCTGTCCAGGATCTTGGAGACATTTTTTGGAGAATGACGTGTGTATATAGGAAGGCGAAAACCCATGAAAGGTACAAGACATGGAACATGGTGAAGGATATCAGCTCGGGTAACTCGCTGCCCTGGCTCTGCATACGTGATTTTAATGAAGTGCTTCGGGCCGATGAACATGTCAGCATTGGACAGCGCAGCCAAGCTCAGATTCAAGGTTTCAGAGATGGGGTGGATATTTGTGAGCTGCTGGACCTGGGTTTCAAGGGTCACTTTCGGACCTGGAAGAAGAATGTTACTGGCGGATCTTACACGAGAGTTAGGCTGGACCGAGCTTTGGGTTCAGCGGAATGGAGTGCGCAATTTCCACTTGCATGCGTGAGTCATCTAGAAGCAGCGAACTCAGACCATTCGGCGTTACTTCTGCAGCTTACTGATGAGAATACTAGGAGAGGTGGAACCACTGGACATTTCAAATATGAGACAATGTGGGAGACGCAAGAGGATCTGAAGGCTACGGTCATGGCAGGTTGGAAAGTTGGCATGGTGCAATCAGCTTCTGACGTTAGGGGAAGACTCAATTCCCTTGCTGATAATCTCGGAAAGTGGGGCACTGAAACGTTTGGAAGTGTAAGAAAAGATATCCGAAAATTGAAGGTTGAACTAGAAACATTGAGAAATTTACCAGGAAGAGTTGACCCAAGCCATGTTGAAATTAAAATCAATGAACGGCTGATTGAGCTTTTCAATAGGGAGGAGATTATGTGGAGACAGCGTTCTCGCATTGAGTGGCTTTCAGCTGGAGATAAGAATACAAAATTCTTTCATCAGAGAGCGAGTATGCGAAGACGAAAGAACTTGATCAAGGTTTTAACCCGATCTGATGGTAACCTTACAGAGGATAGTGTGGAGATGCAACATATGACTTCTGACTTTTATAAAACCCTCTATGCGTCTGAAGGTGTACAAAATATGGATCAAGTTTTAAATCACGTGCCACATAAAGTAAATGCTGAGATGAATGCCATGTTGACAGCACCTTATGACCCTAATGAGGTTTAAATTGCTTTGTTCTAGATGTTTCCTACTAAAGCATCGGGGCCTGATGGCTTCCCAGCGCATTTCATTTCTTTCAGCGACATTGGGATATTTGTGGTGATGATGTTACCAACAAGGCTGTGCTGAGTATAGTTCAAGGTAACGAATCAGCAGAGTGCATCAATGACACGATTTTGGTTCTTATCCCAAAGGTGGAAAATGCCACACTTTTATCGCAGTTCAGACCAATTAGCCTTTGCAAGGTCTTTTATAAGATTGCCTCAAAGGTGTTCGCAAACCGGCTAAAGAAGATACTTCCTGACATTATTTTGGAAGAACACTCTGCATTTGTTCCTGGTAGACTTATTACTGACAATATTATATGTGCTTATGAGTGCCTATATTTTATGAAAAGGAAGAGGTCTAGGGTCAATATCTCTTATGCCTTGAAGCTTGATATGATGAAGGCATACGACCGGGTGGAGTGGGAATATTTGGAGGCTATTATGTTGAAGCTTGGTTTTGTCCAAAGATGGGTTGATATCATTATGGGTATGGTCAAATCTGTATCTTTTTCGGTGTTGTTCAATGGAAGCAAGTTGGAAGAGTTTAAACATACAAGGGGTATAAGACAAGAGGATACAATTTCACCCTATCTTTTCTTGTTAGCAGCAGAGGGCCTTTCGTGCCTCTTAAAATCTTGTGGTCAGTCATCAGACCTCGGCGGTATCAAAGTGGCTCCATCGGCTCTGGCGGTGAACCATTTGTTATTTGCGGATGATAGCCTGCTGTTTTTCAAGGGAAGTAGACAGGGAGCGGAAGCGGTGTCGAACTTGTTGGAATCCTATTGTCAAGCATCGGGTCAAAGGATAAATAAAGAAAAGTCTTCAATCTTTTTTAGTAAGGGGTGCCCATAAATAAGGAGGGATGAGGTAAAAAAATATTCTAGACATTACCATAGAGTCTTTAAACGAGCGGTATTTGGGGATGCCAACTGATGTGGGCAACTCTAAGTATGGAATGTTTAAATTCTTGAAAGATCGAGTATGGAGCAAGGTGAAAGGGTGGCTGGAAAAAATTCTCTCAGTGGGAGGAAAGGATGTGCTTATAAAGTCGGTTATGCAAGCTATACCAGTCTATTCGATGGCATGTTTCAAATTGCCGAGGGGTCTATGTGAGCATATCAACTTGCTCATTCGACAGTTTTGGTGGGGTAGTACTCAGGGGAAGAGGAAGGCCAACTGGGTTTCTTGGGAGGTGATGTCTCGCCCTAAATTTCTTGGCGGATTAGGGTTCAGGGATCTTGAACTCTTCAATTTATCTCTTTTGGCAAGGCAGGCTTGGAGGATCCTAAACGAGCCTGATTCTCTAAGTGCAAGAATACTAAAGGCGATATATTTCCCCAACACATCTTTTCTGGATGCAGAACTGAGCTCTCACCCCTCACAAATTTGGCGATCAGTACTAGATGGACGTGAGGTTCTAATTCAGGGCTTGATCAGAAGGATAGGTGATGGAAGATCAACTAATATTTGGGCTGACAATTGGCTCCCTCGGGACACCAATCTCAGGCCGGCCTATTGTGTCACTCAAGAATAAACCCCCTGAGAGAGTATGCGAGCTTATTGATGCAACATCTGCAAGCTTGAAAGTTGATTTGATTCATGAGACATTTTTACCTATGGATGCCTCAATTATACTAAACATTCCGATATGTACAAGGTTACAATCTGACTTCTGGGCTTGGCATTTCGATCGTAAAGGCATGTTCTCTGTCAGATCCGCTTATCAAATGCTAGTGAATACTAAGATAAATAGGGAGAATTACTTCGAGGGAAACGCAGGATCCTCGAAGGTTGAAGAAGAGAAGAAGGGTTGGTGCTCTCTGTGGAAGACAATGGTGCCTTCAAAAATCCTTGTTTTTCTATGGAGGCTTGCTCAGCAGTCCTTACCGACAACAGATGTTCTTAATCACCGCAACATGGCTACTCATCGCAATTGTTCTATTTACGATATGGCTGACTCTTGGTGGCACTCTTTAATTGATTGTAACATGGCTCGGTGCGTATGGGCTTTGACGGATGAAGCACTGGTTGAGCATATGACGATTAATGAGGAGCCAAAAGCCACACTTTGGTTGTTTGAAATGATCAACACCTTACATCATGATCAATTTACAAGGTTGGCAGTCACGTTGTGGTCGATTTGGACAGCGAGGAGAAAGGCAATCCATGAAGAAATCTACCAATCCCCTCTGTCAATGTTTGGTTTTATCAATTCTTATATCTCAGAGCTGAATGCAATTGCAAAACCTCCTAGAACAACTGCAGGTCAACAGAGCAAAAGAAGGGAGAACGTGAGTTGGATTCCATCAACGGCGAGATCAGCAAAGATTAACTGCGATGCAGCGGTGTCAAGATCGGGTGACAGGGGTGTCGCAACAGCGATTTGCCGTGACAATGATGGTCTATACCTGGGTACGTGCTTCAGCCATTGTTATTGTTGGTATATATGATCCGCCAAGCCTGGAAGCACTAGCATGCAGGGAGGCACTGGCGTTGGCTGAAGACCTTGCTTTGCAACGTGGCATCGGATTGCAAGACGGTTGTTGAGGACATTAGCGAAGGAACCATGGGAAACTATATATGATTATTCGAGAGATCAAACACTGGTGGAAAAACAGGCTTCCGGGAAGCCCCATAAGTCGCGAAGGTAAAGGAACCGCGACTAATGGGGTCTTTAGTCGCGGTTCGTGTGGCGAACCGCGACCAAAGGCCTGGGCCCAGGGCGCACGGTGGCCAGCTGGTGCACGTGGGGGCTTTAGTCGCGGTTGGCCAGCCCAACCGCGACTAAAGGTGCCCGAAGGCCTTTAGTCGCGGTTGGCCAGGCCAACCGGGACTAAAGCCCCTCCCCTATATATACCCATCCAGCAGCCAACACTTAGCCATTTGGAGCCATTCTCTTCACGAACTTCACAAGTGAGTGTTAGGTTTGCTTTTGGTTCCTCTTATGCACATAAGGTGTTTGATGAAATGCCCCAAGAGCATGAAACAAACATGATATGAAGTGTTGGAGTCACACTTGAGCTTTCTCATTTATTTTTTCCTCCTCGATCGCGGTTAGCAACTTGAACCTTTGATGTGTCATTGATAAAATATGCATGTGTGTGTAGTTCATTGTTTAATTTATATTGTTTGTAGCTAGTTAGTTTAACAAATGCATGATGGTTAATTATATATTTTATATTATAATAATGCAGATGAATCGGCAATGGATGTACGGTAACCGACTCTCCGGCGAGTTCAGTACGGGTTTGAAAGATTTCCTCGTAGTGGCTAATGCGAACAAGCGGGGGGTTTTGTTATCTGTCCATGTGTTAAGTGTAAGAATCGAAGGGTTACTCTTCCTCAAGAGATGTTCACATGCACCTGCTTCGGCACGGTTTCATGCCAAGCTATAATTGTTGGACCAAGCATGGAGAAAGAGGGGTTATAATGGAAGAAGATGAAGAAGGGGATGATTTCAATGATGAAAGCTATCTTTCTCATTTCGGTGATACTTTCATGGAGGATGCTGAAGATGAAGGGGAAGGTGAAGAAGAGGCACGTGATGATCCCGTTGATGATCTTGGTCGGACCATTGCTGATGCACGGAGACGCTGCGAAACTGAAAAAGAGAGGGAGAATTTGGATCGCATGTTAGAGGATCACAGGAAGGCGCTGTACCCCGGATGCGATGATGGTCTGAAAAAGCTGGGCTGCACACTGGATTTGCTGAGATGGAAGGCACGAGCAGGTGTAGCTGACTCGGCATTTGAAAACTTGCTGAAAATGTTGAAGAATATGTTTCCAAAGAATAACGAGTTGCCCGCCACTACGTACGAAGCAAAGAAGGTTGTCTCGCCCTCTAGGTTTAGAGGTTCCGAAGATACATGCATGCATCAACGATCGCATCCTCTACCGCGGTGAATACGAGAATTTGAATGAATGCCCGGTATGCACTGCATTGCGTTATAAGATCAGAGGCGATGACCCCGGTGACGATGTTGAGGGCCAGAAACCCAGGAAGAGGGTTCCCGCCAAGGTGATGTGGTATGCTCCTATAATACCACGGTTGAAACGTCCGTTCAGGAACAAAGAGCATGCCAAGTTGTTGCGATGGCACAAAGAGGACCGTAAGTCGGACGGGGAGTTGAGACACCCCGCAGATGGAACGCAATGGAGAAAGATCGACAGAGAGTTCAAAGATTTTGCAGCTGACGCAAGGAACATAAGATTTGGTCTAAGTACGGATGGCATGAATCCTTTTGGCGAGCAGAGCTCCAGCCATAGTACCTGGCCCGTGACTCTATGCATCTACAACCTTCCTCCTTGGTTGTGCATGAAGCGGAAGTTCATTATGATGCCGGTGCTCATCCAAGGTCCGAAGCAACCCGGCAACGACATCGATGTGTACCTAAGGCCATTAGTTGATGAACTTTTACAGCTGTGGGGCAGACCTGGTGTCCGTGTGTGGGATGAGCACAAAGAAGAGGAATTTGACCTACGAGCGTTGCTTTTCGTAACCATCAACGATTGGCCTGCTCTTAGTAACCTTTCGGGACTGTCAAATAAGGGATACAATGCATGCACGCACTCGCTTACATGAGACCGAAAGTGTACATTTGCCAAATTGTAAGAAGAACGTGTACCTTGGGCATCGTCGATTTCTTCCGAAAGGTCATCCGAGTAAGAAAGAAAGGCAAGCATTACAACGGCAAGGCAGATCACCGGCCGAAGCCTGCGGAACACACTCGGTGCTCGAGGTATTTGATATGGTCAAGGGTTTGAAAGTCATCTTTGGAAAGGGTCCCGGCGGACAATCAGTTCCGAAGGGAGCCGACGGGCACGTAGCCATGTGGAAGAAGAAATCTATATTCTGGGAGCTAGAATATTGGAAAGTCCTAGAAGTCCGCTCTGCAATCGACGTGATGCACGTTACGAAGAATATTTGCGTGAACATCCTAAGCTTCTTGGGCGTGTACGGGAAGTCAAATGATACAAAGGAAGCACGGCAGGACCAGCAAAGTTTGAAAGACCCTGATGACCAGCATCCGGAACGGTTTCAAGGTCGTGCCGCCTACGCTCCGACCAAAGAAGAGAAGGTCATCTTTTTTGAATGCTTGAGCAAGTATGAAGGTCCCGTCAGGATTCTCGTCCAATATAAAGGGAATAATAAACATGGCGGAGAAAAAGTTCCAAAACCTGAAGTCTCACGACCGCCACGTGATTATGACGCAATTGCTTCCGATTGCTTTGAGGGGCTCTCGCCGGAAAATGTTCGAGTAGCCATTGTGAAGCTATGTGCATTCCTCAATGCAATCTCTCGAAGGTAATCAATCCGGAAGTTCTACCACGGTTACGGAACGATGTGATCCAATGTCTTGTCGGCTTCGAGTTGGTGTTCCCGCCATCCTTCTTCAATATTATGACGCACCTCCTGGTTCACCTAGTCGATGAGATTTCCATTCTCGGTCCCGTATTTCTACACAATATGTTCCCCTTCGAGAGGTTCATGGGAGTATTAAAGAAATATGTTCGTAACCGTGCTAGGCCGAAGGAAGCATCGCCAAGGGCTATGGAAATGAGGAGGTAATTGAGTTTTGTGTTGACTTTGTTCCCGACCTTAAGCCGATTGGTCTTCCTCAATCGCGGCACGAGGGGAGACTAAGTGGAAAAGGCACGATCGGAAGGAAATCAATGATATGTATGGACGGCCATTCTCTCGACCGAAGCACACCACACAGCTTCCGACCAATTCCAGCTTGGTGGCTCCGTACTTTGAGAAACACAAGAATATTTTACGCTCGGACAACCCCGGGAAGCCCGAATCCTGGATTAGGAAGGCCCACATGGAGACTTTCGGCAGTTGGTTGAGAAAACATTTAATGAGTGACAATAAGGTTGTAGATCAGCTGTACATGTTGGCCAAGACACCATCTTCGACTATAACGACTTTCCAAGGGTACGAGATAAATGGGAATACATTTTACACGATCGCCCAAGATAAAAAGAGCACCAACCAAAACAGTGGTGTCCGCTTTGATGCAAGCAACCGAGAATGGGCAAAAGGTCACATATTATGGTTACATAGAGGAGATATGGGAACTTGACTATGGACCCTCCTTTAGGGTCCCTTTGTTCCGGTGCAAATGGTTCAAGCTAACAGGAGGTGGGGTAAAGGTGGACCAGCAATACGGAATGACAATGGTGGATTTCAACAATCTTGGTTACCTTGACGAACCATTCGTCCTAGCGAAAGATGTCGCTCAGGTTTTCTATGTGAAGGACATGAGTAGCAAATCGAGGAAACGGAAAGATAAGAAAACGATCGAGTACATCATGCGATGATCCAAAGCGCCACATTGTTCTTTCAGGGAAAAGAAACATCGTGGGAGTGGAGGACAAGACAGACATGTCGGAAGATTATAATATGTTTGCTGAAATTCCGCCCTTCAAAGTGAACACCGACCCAAGCATTAAGTTAAATGATGAGGATGCTCCATGGATACGGCACAATCGTAAGCAAGCGGGGACACAAGGGAAGAAATGATGTGTAATAATTTATTATTGTACCAAACTTTGTTGAATGAATCATGTGAATTATATTACCCGTGATGTGTTTGGTGTCCATTTTCGAATGATTCAATTGACTCGAGATAGCACCGATGATACATGAAATTTGGAGTGACTAAGTCATACTCCCGCATACATGAAATTTGGAGTGACTAAGTCATACTCCCGCATATAGGAAATTTGGAGTGACTAAGTCATACTCCCGCATATAGGAAATTTGGAGTGACTAAGTCATACTCCCGCATACATGAAATTTGGAGTGATTTAGTCATACTCCTGCCTAGGCGTATAATATGCATACTCGTAGTCTTCATAGCCGCCGCCGTTGTACCGGTAGTCGTCGCCTTCTAAGTTGCCGGCGTCGTCGTCGCCGCTCGTCGTCGCCGTCGTCGGGCGGCGCTCGTGGCTCGAACCGAGGGTAGCGCAGGGCGGGGATATCGCCGTCCGTGATGTAGTCCATGACGCTCCGCGAGTCCGGCCGTACCACCATAGCCGACGGCCGGCCTCGTGGAAGTTTCCGGGAGGCGGACCGTCCTCCTCATACCTGGCGAGCGCCCTCTCACGCCGATTGATGAAGAAGGCGTCCCAAGTATGCTGGTTATCGGGATGCCAGCGGGGATTCATCCGCTGCTCCGGCGTGAGGTCGAGGTAGTAGTGATTCGTGATGGCCGCCCGGCGCGCAGTACCCTGAGGGACGGGAGGGACCGGCACGCCGCCGGCGCTTAGGCTCCAGCCGGCGGGGACGCGGTAGCCCGGAGGGCAAGGGTAGTTCGAGGCGCAAAGCTCCTCCACCCGCTGGTAGGTTAGAGTGGGTGCGGTGGAAGCCATGAGAGAGTGATGAGAGATTGTAGAGATGTGATGCTGGCCAAGCCGGGCTACCTATATGTAGTGACAAATGGCGGGAAAAATGGGAGCGGGAAGACAGGAGGCGGGAAGAAAGAGGCGGGGAGAAAGTGGCGGGAAGAAATTGGCGGGAAAAAATTTGGCGGGAAGAAAGAGGCCGGAAGAAATTGGCGGGAAACAATTGGCGGGAAGAAATGGCGGGAAGAAATGGCGGGAAGACGAGGAGGGAAGAGGGGGTCGGCGGAAAGAGGCGGGAAGAGGGGGCCAACGAACTTTTGAATTGAATTAGTTTTATTTTTATGAATTTTTGATAATTTGTATTTTTAAAATTTTGAATTGAATTAGTTTTATTTTTATGAATTTTTTGGTATATTATTTGTATTTTTAACATTTTGAAATGAATTAGTTTTATTTTTCTGAATTTTTTGATATATTATTTGTATTATTAACATTTTGAATTGAATTAGTTTTATTTTTCTGATTTTTTTGGTATATTATTTGTATTTTCAACATTTTGAATTGAATTAGTTCTATTTTTCTGAATTTTTTGATATATTATTTGTATTTTTAACATTTTGAAATGAATTAGTTTTATTTTTCTAAGAATTTTGATATATTATTTGTATTTTTAACATTTTGAAATGAATTAGTTTTATTTTTCTAAAAATTTTGATATATTATTTGTATTTTTAACATTTTGAAATGAATTAGTTTTATTTTTTCTAAATTTTTTGATATATTATTTGTATTTTTAAGATTTTGAATTGAATTAGTTTTGTTTTTCTGATTTTTTGATATATTATTTGTATTTTTAACATTTTGAATTGAAAAGAAAATTGAAAAGAAATTTGAAAAAGACCTTTAGTCGCGGTTGGCCACACCAACCGCGACTAAAGGGTCTTTCCGCGGGAACCGCTCAAATCCCGCGAAAAGACCTTTAGTCGCGGTTGGTGTGGCCAACCGCGACTAAAGGGTACCCTTTAGTCGCGGTTGGCCACACCAACCGCGACTAAAGGTGCCTCCCTATAAATATCGCGCGGCGCGCAGGCGCGATTCAGTTCCTTCTTCCTCCTCGAAACCGCCAGGCTGCCGCCGCTGCGCCCTCGACGACGCCGCCTCTGCCAACGACGCCGCCTCCGTCGTCGTCCCGCGCCGGCCGCCTCTCTCGCCCGTACGTCCCGCCGCGCCGCCGCCGTGTATCGTTCCGTCGTCCGCCGTGACCGCCGGCGCCGCGCCCGTGTTGACCGCCGCCGCGCCCGTGACCGCGCCACCGTGTCGCACGCACCGTACGTCGTCGCCGCCGCCGCTCGCCGTTGAGAGAGAGAGGACGTACGCGCGCCGCGCGCAGGTGACCCCCCGCCGGCCGTCGCGTTGCAGGTGCCGCCGGCCGGCCACGCGCGTTGAGAGAGAGAGAGAGAGAGGCCGGAAGGAGAGGCCGACCCTTTTTTTTTAATTAACTCACAATTTGTTAATCAAAATTGTAAATCTAAAATTTTGTTAACTTAAATTTTTGTAAACTTAAAATTTGTTATTCAACTTAAATAACAAATTTTGTTAACTCACAATTTGTTAACCTAAAATTTTGTTAACCTAAAATTTTGTTAACTTAAATTTTGTTAGCCGGTCGATAACTAAGTACTTAACTCACAATTTGTTAAACTAAAATTTTGTTAACTTAAATTTTGTTAGCCGGTCGATAACTAAGTACTTAACAACAAAATACTTAACAAAAAATAGTACTTAAATTAAAATTAAAACTTCAAAATTTGTAACTTACAAATTGTAACTTAAATGAAAAATAATTTTAATGGACTAGAAGAATTGTCTATGCCCTTCACTACTCAAGAAATTGATGCAGTTATAAACAGTATGCCACTTGATAAAGCACCAGCACCTGATGGTTTCAATGGACAATTTCTTAAATCCTGTTGGCACATTATTAAGGAAGATATTTATAGGCTCTGTTTTGAATTCTATGAAGGAAATTTAAATCTTGAGAGTATAAATATGGGGCATATTACTTTGATTCCAAAAATTCAAAATCCAGAAGGAGTAAATGATTTCAGACCCATCACTCTCCTAAATTGTGTCCTCAAGATACTCACAAAACTGCTGGCCAATAGACTGCAAAAAGTGGTGCTTAAAATAGTGCATAAAAATCAATATGGCTTCCTTAAAGGAAGGAATATACAGGATTGTATTGCTTGGGCTTTTGAGTTCCTTCATCAATGTGAAAAATCTAAGAGAGAAATTATACTACTGAAATTGGACTTTGCCAAGGCCTTTGATACTATTGATCACTCTGCTATGATCAAAATAATGAAACAGATGGGGTTTGATAATAAGTGGCTTCTATGGATTGAAAAAATCTTTTCCTCTGGCAAATCAGCTATTCTTCTAAATGGTGTACCTGGCAGACAGTTTCATTGCAAGAGAGGTGTCAGACAAGGAGACCCTCTGTCTCCCCTTCTTTTTGTCCTAGCTGCTGATTTATTACAGTCTGCAATTAATAAAGCTTACAGAGATGGACTGCTCACTCTTCCTTTTCCCTCTAATGAAGATACAGACTTCCCTGTGGTTCAATATGCAGATGACACTCTTGTTATCCTACCAGCTCACACACAACAAGTACAAATCATGAAAGATATCCTTCAGCAGTATGCTCAGTCCAGAGGCTTAATAATTAATTATAACAAATCTTCTATGATCCCAATAAATATAGACACTGCCACAGCTTCCAGTATTGCTGAGCTTATTGGATGTCAAATTGCAAAAATGCCTTTCACTTACCTGGGACTGCCACTTGGCACAACCAAACCAACTGTGCAAGAACTTATGCCTCTGGTGGACAGAATTGAGAGGAAAGTATCTGCCTCATTTATGCTCATGTCTTACAGTGGACGAGTGACTCTGATAAATTCTCTCCTTACTTCCATTGCCAGCTTCTCTATGTGTGCCCTTCAACTGCACCCAAAAATTCTTGAATTGATTGAAAAAATTAGAAGACATTGTCTTTGGTTGAAAAAGGGAGAAAATGGAGAAAAAAAGAGCAACTCTTTAGCCTCATGGGATATGGTTTGTCAACCCAAAAAGAAAGGAGGACTTGGAATACTCAATCTGAAAATACAGAATCAGGGTTTGTTACTGAAATATCTCCATAAGTTCTATAACAGAGAAGATACCCCCTGGGTTAACCTGATTTGGAACACTTACTATACAAGTGAAATTCCACATGCTGCTTCACTATGTGGGTCTTTTTGGTGGAAAGATATCTGCAAGCTTATGCCTATCTATAGAGGAATTGCCTCTAGTACAGTAAATGAAGGGACTACAACTCTCTTTTGGAAAGATTCTTGGATTTCAAATATTGTTAGTGAAACATACCCCAGGGCCTTCTCATTTGCAATTAATGAAGACATTTCTGTACAAGAATTTCTATCATCTGCCAGGCTAGGGGATCTTTTTCATCTACCCTTATCTCCAGAAGCAATGAATGAACTCAGAGAATTACAGAATGACACAAGGCATATAATTCTTTCTCAACAACATGATGAATGGACCTATGAGTGGGGATCCAAATTCACATCCAGCAAATACTACAACTTCTGTTTTAGAGAGATTTCGCCACATGTCACCTATGGTTGGCTATGGAAGAGCAAATGTGTACCAAAAATGAAATTCTTTGGTTGGCTTGTACTATCAGATAGATTAAACACCAGGAACATGCTCCGGAGAAGACACTATTGCCTAAACACAGGATATAACTGCCTGATGTGCATAAACCCACCAGAAGAAACAATTGAACATTTGCTCTTTTACTGCCCCTTTAGTACCTTATGTTGGGAAAAAATTGGAATGTCCTGGCACAGTAACTCTGAAAGGAGGACATTAATTCAGATAGGGAAGGATCAGTGGCAGAAACCAATGTACATGGAAATTATGCTGATATCTGCCTGGAACATATGGAAAGAAAGGAATAACCTCCTCTTTAAAGGAATAAATCCTAGTATAGAGTCCTGGAAACAGAGAGTCAAGACTGATCTCCTTCTCTTGGTCCATAGAACCAAAGAAAAATTTCATAGCTTTATCCTTGATTTTGCAGAAAATATCTAGTGTTAGATTAGAGGTTTCCATGTAAATTTTGTACTTTCTTCCCTTTGAGGAAGACACCATGTAAAGTGTGACTGATTAATACAAAAAGACAGTAGGAGCCTTTCCTACTGTCAGAGTTCTCAAAAAAAAAAAAAATAGTTTTAAGTAATTTGTAACTTCAAATTTTTATTCAACTTAAAAATATTGTAACTTTAAATGAAAAATAGTTTTAAGTATATTGCAACTTAAAAATAGTGTAAAATTTAAGTTTAAAGTTTGTGTAAAAGAAGAACTACAATTTGACTTAAAAAAATTTGTGTAAAAAGAACTAAATTTTAACTAAGTCAAATTTATGAAAAATCCCGTGCTCGTCGACTTTTCTTCCCCGTACGTCCTCCTTCCCCACCGACGGCGCCCACCTCGGCATGGGAACGCGCTTCCGCGGTGACCAGCTACCACCGCGCGTATACGGAGGGGGCCGGCAGCGCTCGTCGCCCCCTCCGTATACGCGCGGTGTTTTTTTTGGGATCGAGAGGGGGCGGCGAGGGTTATGTGTCGTCGGCACCGCCACCGCCGCGCCCTTTCGCCACCGGGTTCGCCACCGCCACGCGGTCATTGCGAGGTCGATCGTCCGCATATAACACGCGTCCCCCCTCTCGCCTCCCGCTCGTCGCCCTCTCTGTTTAATTATATGTAGAAGAGATGTGATAATGCATATACACAATTAATTTGTTTTGACTACATGTTTTCAGGACTGACATATGGCGGACGATAGAGCTGACCCGATTCTGGACAACTATGATCCGGACGCTGAAGACCATATGTTCGGCATCATAAAAGGCGATATTCCTTTTGTGCCGACCGGAGAAGAAGAAGATGATATCTCTTCTTATCTGAACCTTGAGTGTGAAGATGAAGGGCGCCGTCAGCAAGCAGATGATGCCGAAGAAACGTCGATAAACGACGATCTTCAATTGGAAGTAGCAACCACCTCCGGCGCCGAGGTATATATATATATATATATACATATTGAGCGTCTGGTGATACAACTAACTGATTTGAATAAATGTGTGTGTACTAACGCGCGCGACTCTCTTTCTTATTTTAGCCCTCGGCCGGATCGTCGAAAAATCGAGTACGTCGTCGTCAAAGCGTGGCGCAACCAAGACGATGAAAGCAGGAGAAACATGCACCATCGATGTTGTCGACGAAGAAACCGGCAGGCCGCTGGAGCCCAGCAAGAACGCCACCAAGTTTGTCAGCCAATGCGGAGCCGTTGTTAGAGACAACGTCTCGATCACCCGCCAGGAGTGGAATGAGCCAAAGAAGGCACGTGTTGGTTTCACTTTTGTCGATAAGAGAGAAAAAAGATTGCTTCAACAAGCTTATGGAACATTTCGTTCTACCTCCGGAATACCGCAAATACGATGAGGAGGGTAACAAGATTGCGGAAAACAAGAATAGGCGCAAGCTAGTCAAACAGATTCGCTCTTTCTAGGATGGCCAACGCATTCGGAAATACAAGCAAAATCTAGCCCATGACTTTGTCAACCAGGGCAAGACTCCGGATTTCAAAGGACAATATGAGAAACTCGCAACATGATTGGCCAGAATTTGTGAAGCAAAAGAAATCGGAGCAGTTCCTTGAACTATCGAAAAAAATAAGGAAAATGCGGCCAAGAAGGAGTACAATCATAAAATGGGGCCAGGAGGGTATCGCTTTTGGCAGCCTAAGTGGGAGAAGATGGAGAACGAGCCGAGGGTGCGAGGAATCCGTCCGGGTACGGAGGGATGGGACCCAAGGGCCAAAAGCTGGTGGTACGGGCATGGGGGATCGCCGAACCCGGAGACAGGGGAGTGTGTTTACCAGGGCAAAATAATTACACCCACCCAAAACCTTATTGAGGCAATGAGGGATGCTCAAGAGGGGAGGATCAGGTTCAACGGAGAGAACGACGCCACGACAAAAGCCCTCGGGAATCCTGAACACGGAGGACGTGTACGAGGCATGCCCGGGGACATTTCGTGGAAACTAGGGTTCCCCGGAAAGATGACCCGTACGGTTACGTAGCCGTAAGAGAAAGATGGATCGGGATGCGGATGTTGTGGCGAAGTTGGTAACGGAAATGGATGTGATGAAGAAAACCGTGAGTGTACTAGTCGCCGAAAGAGATGCAGCTCGGGCGCAGCATGAAGATCATCCAATGGATCTCGGAAGCCAGCAGCGGAGAAGAAGCAGCGTGGCTTCCACGGAGGCCTCACCGGCCGGTGCACCGACGATCGAAATTACTGCACCGGAGCCTCAGCTGGTGGTCGAAGTTACTGCACCGGAGCCTCCTCGCTACCCCGTGGACGATATAAAGGAGATGAAAGCATGTCATCTGTATTATCCTATCGGGAACATGTCCATGAAGGTAGCCATCGGCAGTGCTTTACCACCTTGATGAGGACATCCCAACCTCCGATTTGAAGGCATATCTTGGTGAAAAAGATGAGACTACGTCGAGGACGACTTCAATTCAAGTAGGGGAGGATGATGAGGACATCTCTATGATAGATACAACCAATACTCCTACAACCACTTCTCGTGTACATTCGTTACTAGGAATCCTTCCCGATATATATGAGAATATGATGCTCGCCTAAATCAAATGTATTTATATTATTTAGGAATGGATCTAGCATGGACGCCAAGCATTGGATTAGGAACGTGCATGGAGATAGCAGCAGACCCGCAAGGATTCGGGATGGCGTTGCAAGCGAGGATTTCGGAACATTGAAGCCACCATAGTGAAGCAACGATGCTTGGATGAATTATACAAGTTACTCCATCATAAAATTCGTCCAAAGAGTTATTATTGGTGCTGCGTCACCTTATTTAATGGGCCAGGCCCATGTATTTTCGGATTAGGTATGTTAGGGGATTTTAAGAGGCCATATAAGTGGAGGAAGGCCCATTTAGGGGTGTTTTTGGCCAACCCTAGCTGGTTGGACGAAAATCCCTTTACTTCCCCCATATATATCCCTCTGTAGCCGTCATTAGAACTTGGATTTTGATTAGGTTAAAAGTTAGCCAATTGTTGCAACTACGTGTTCTTCTTTTGAGGCCAACGCCCAGAACAAGACCGACTATTCGGAATCCCACCATTATCAATCAAGCTTTCATCTCTATTCGCAATATTCTGATTGCATCTTTAGTTCTTACTTGTTCTCGATTTCAGGTAGGAATTAAGACCCTTGTTGGTCGGGCTGATCGTGCTCCCGCAAGATCGGTAACTCCCGGAGATTGTCCTAGCGATTGCATTGGCGCACGAGCTTTGCACGTGTAGTCGGATCGTCAAGCACGAACTCCACCAACAAATCGATTTATCCCCATCTCATCGAAAGATCGGACACCTTTGCCCTATCAAGTGGTATCAGATTTCAGGTTGCTCGGTGAGATTTACAGTTTTCCTAGTGTAGATTTGTTTTTACCTATAACCCAGAAAAAAAGCACCGCAAAAAGAAGTTAGATTAGTTCATCCTCGCCTAAAAACAGTCTTAGCCTTTTCCCTATCACCACTTTGTTTTTGTTTTGTTGAATTTTCGTTGCATCGTGTGTCGAGTTGCTGGTTTTAGATCTAGTCTTTTAGAGTTTCGAGTTCTGAACACGCACATCACGTTTGTTTCCGCATCGCCACCACTTCCGCCTTTGCATCTACCGTCTTACTTTCCGTTATCATTATTTTCCCATCCGTTGTTGTGCAAAATTCGGGCTAAGATAAAGTCTAATCGTTGTGATCCTTTTCATCCGCGATACTACCCTGAGTCTAAGAAGAAGAAAAGGACGTGCAGGTTTACCGCCGTGATTTCAGTTATCTGATCAGTTCGTGGGTTCAAGTTTCCAAATAAATAAAGGAGCAGACAGCCGTGCACCTGTTTGTTTTGGAAGGTTTTCAATCGGCCGAAAGTAATAGAAAGAGAGAGAGAAAAAAAAAACAAAAAAAAAGAAAGAAAGAGAGAGAGAAAAAAAAAGTGTTTAGAAAAACGAAGGTGAAGGAAAATTGCCGACATTAGTGCATGTAGGTCTGATCGGTGTGTCTTGTTGCAACACAAACGATTCTTTTCCTTTGACTTTGACTGATGCGTTTCTATCTTCCATGTAAAGAGATCTAGTCTTGCACGGTACCTATTTAAACTAATTTGACACGTCTATCGGAAGAATCAGCTACTATTGCTTTTACATCACATATTACCAGCATCCGGTGGTCTATTTCCAATACTTTCCAAAGCAAATAACTTTTGCTGTCTTCAGTACAGGCGTTGTACCAAGTGCGCTGATCTTGTTTTGATCTTTCTGTCTTCCATCAGGGCTGTTACTTCGCATTGGTTTCCAAGCCGACTGGTCGGTTGCTGCGTCGACATATTTAGAAACAATTGTTATCTATCTGAACAATATACATCCTATCCTCATTCCGCGCAACGCGTGATATATTATCTGTGTCTTAGGCTCGCGTCTCTAGTACAGTCTAGCCTAGGATCAGCACTTGACAAATTTTGAACGGATTTTCAGCTTTACATTGATTATTGTGGTTGTAGTTCCACATATATTAAGCCTACCTACAGCTCTACATATTTCTACATCGTGCGGTATACGTGTGCTTGGCAATCGCTTCGCTCAATCTTTGGAGTTACTTGATACTGTTGGTTGCCGATCGCCACCTCCTAAATGGTAAGAACTTGTAAGAGCTTTGTATTTTGCTTCATAGATTGCGTGATACCACCATATTTGTGTAGCTAGTAGGCATATACACTTGTGTTTTTTTGGGTACTAACCATGCCAGGAATTGAGGACCAATACGCTGACCCGAATACCATGACGAACATAGAGATGCCGGTGCGACCATTTACAGAAGATCATGATCAGGTTATTTGTTTACCAGTTTATGAGGGTAGATATAATATTGATGCTTATTTTGATTGGGAGTTTGAAGTAGACCATATTTTTGGATGCCATGATTTTACTGAACATGAGAAAATAAGAATTGCCGCTCAAACTTTTATTGATTTTGCTTCCGTTTGGTGGGACTGGAATTATAAAGAAAATGTTGATAATAAACCTACTACTTGGGTAGATTTAAAATCTGTTTTGAGACGTAGATTTGTGCCTCTTTCTAATCAACGTGAAATGCTCCGCAAACTTGAACGATTAGAACAAGGTAGTAATACCGTGCATGTTTACTATCAGGAATTTAAATCTTACATGTACCGTTGCGATATAAAAGAATTTGAGGAAAATACTAGAAACATGTTTTTTAATGGCTTGAACCCTGATATAAAGGCTATGTTTAAATATATTCCTTGCTCTATTATTGGTATGTATGTTCGTGCATGTTCTTTTGAGAAACACATACAGGTGGAAGCGTTGGACCATTACGACCCCTTCGGCTCATGCACACTAGCACCGGTTGTTTCCTCCAACGTCCCGCGCGTGAATATTGTTGTGCGGATCGCACATCCGTACATTTGTGACCCGTCGCTGCCGACATATTTTGAGCCGGATTCACAAGGTAAGAGTAAAGGTACCGATTTTATCCCTCCACATGAGATTGATGAAAGCAATGTTGACTTAAATATATCATGTGCTGAGATAGAAAATGAGTTGGTCACTCCGTCTGTATTAGAGGATCTAGCTACTGGTTTGCATGTACCATGTGATCACGCAACTACGATAGATTCTGTTATGAGGGCACATATTGCTCAGTGTAATTCCTCTTTAAATCTGAGTACATGCACTGAAATTGTTGTTGATAAACATGGCTTAGAGAATTGTGTATATGAGATACATACTATTTTGAATGCTCCTAAAATTGGTTCTTCTACTGATTTGCCTATACCTATTGAGCTACATGTTGTGAATGAGCCTTCCGATTTGTTAGTGGCATCTGATTTGGTTCACATAAAACTGGTTAGAAATGATGAAGTGATAACTGAAATTTCCAATGATATTTGTTTATGGTCTATTAAGATGGATCCTCCTACGTCTTTATCACATGCTAGAAATAAGATTGCTGAACTCAAATATTTGAAGCGTGTTTATGCCCATGGTTATACTTTTAATTTAATTGGAGAGTATGGCGTAGACAATGAATTTTTAGTGAATAAAATTTGCATTACATGTGATGATGTTCCATATACTATTGGTTTGATGGGAAGTAAAATTCCACCTATGTTCAATCATTTTGATATGACCTCCAATAACGGTGTAGACTTTATGCCAAATAGCTTGTTGCATGATCGCTTATTTAGGCTAGTTGTAGCATGTAAATTGGAACTACTGAATTTTGGTTTACCACTATTGGGATGGTTTAATGATGAGCATTATAATTTAAAAGGAGTTAATATGTGCTTCACTTATATCTGCAAACCGAGTTGTGATAAATGTTTAATGGGGACTAATGAGCTTCTACGCTACTACAATACTGGTATATGTACAAAATTAAATGGGAAACATGAAAGAGCTGTTAAAACGGATGACATATACATATACCATGCATATACCTTGTCTCTTTTGTTAGCATGTTTACAGAATAAATATCGCCGCGGACGGCTTTTCTTTCAAGAAAGGGAGGATGATGAGGACATCCCAACCTCCGATTTGAAGGCATATCTTGGTGAAAAAGATGAGACTACGTCGAGGACGACTTCAATTCAAGTAGGGGAGGATGATGAGGACATCTCTATGATAGATACAACCAATACTCCTACAACCACTTCTCGTGTACATTCGTTACTAGGAATCCTTCCTGATATATATGAGAATATGATGCTGCCTAAATCAAATGTATTTATATTATTTAGGAATGGATCTAGCATGGACGCCAAGCATTGGATTAGGAACGTGCATGGAGATAGCAGCAGACCTGCAAGGATTCAGGATGGCGTTGCAAGCGAGGATTTAAGAACATTGAAGCCACCATAGTGAAGCAACGATGCTTGGATGAATTATACAAGTTACTCCATCATAAAATTCGTCCAAAGAGTTATTATTGGTGCTGCGTCACCTTATTTAATGGGCCAGGCCCATGTATTTTCGGATTAGGTATGTTAGGGGATTTTAAGAGGCCATATAAGTGGAGGAAGGCCCATTTAGGGGTGTTTTTGGCCAACCCTAGCTGGTTGGACGAAAATCCCTTTACTTCCCCCATATATATCCCTCTGTAGCCGTCATTAGAACTTGGATTTTGATTAGGTTAAAAGTTAGCCAATTGTTGCAACTACGTGTTCTTCTTTTGAGGCCAACGCCCAGAACAAGACCGATTATTCGGAATCCCACCATTATCAATCAAGCTTTCATCTCTATTCGCAATATTCTGATTGCATCTTTAGTTCTTACTTGTTCTCGATTTCAGGTAGGAATTAAGACCCTTGCTGGTCGAGCTGATCGTGCTCCCGCAAGATCAGTAACTCCCGGAGATTGTCCTAGCGATTGCATTGGCGCACGAGCTTTGCACGTGTAGTCGGATCGTCAAGCACGAACTCCACCAACAAATCGATTTATCCCCATCTCATCGAAAGATCGGACACCTTTGAACCCGGAGACAGGGGAGTGTGTTTACCAGGGCAAAATAATTACACCCACCCAAAACCTTATTGAGGCAATGAGGGATGCTCAAGAGGGGAGGATCAGGTTCAACAGAGAGAACGACGCCCTGACAAAAGCCCTCGGGAATCCTGAACACGGAGGACGTGTACGAGGCATGCCCGGGGACATTTCGTGGAAACTAGGGTTCCCCGGAAAGATGACCCGTACGGTTACGAAGCCGTAAGAGAAAGATGGATCGGGATGCGGATGTTGTGGCGAAGTTGGTAACGGAAATGGATGTGATGAAGAAAACCGTGAGTGTACTAGTCGCCGAAAGAGATGCAGCTCGGGCGCGAGCATGAAGATCATCCAATGGATCTCGGAAGCCGGCAGCGGAGAAGAAGCAGCGTGGCTTCCACGGAGGCCTCACCGGGCTGGTGCACCGACGATCGAAATTACTGCACCGGAGCCTCGGCTGGTGGTCGAGGTTACTGCACCGGAGCCTCCTCGCTACCCCGTGGACGATATAAAGGAGATGAAAGCATGTCATCCGTATTATCCTATCGGGAACATGTCCATGAAGGTAGCCATCGGCAGTGCTTTACCACTGGAGCACTCCACCACAACAACCCCATTCAAGATGGCTATGCTCGTGTCACGGTGGAGGAGATAGTCCAAGGGTTTGAGGACCCGGACATTGACATTGCTACACCTGAAGGGGTGAAAAGACTTGGAGATGTCAAGCGCCGAGTTCATTCTATGGCGAAGAAATTTATCAAGTTTCCGGGCGAGGCGCCAACAAGTCCACCCCGTACGGTGGTGGTGGTGGCGGTGGCGGTGACGGTGGCGGTGGCGGTGGCGGTGACGGTGGCGGTGGCGGTGACGGTGGCGGTGGCGGTGACGGTGGCGGTGGTGCTTCACCTAATACACCTCATTCACGTCAGCCGACGACGCCGCCCCCGGTCCTTGTCCGGCGGGTGATCGGACACCGGTACCGCCCCCAATCCACCTCCGGCGAAGAAGCGGAAGCAGTCCTGGGTTATTAACCCGGACCCTTATGTACCTAAGAAAACAAAGATACCAGAGCCATCACCGAAGCCTCTCATCCCGAGGCCTTGGGAACTTAGTGTCGAGGAAAATGCAGCGGCCGTGGCTGCTCGGCATGAGAAATGGAAGGAGGAGTGCAAGAAGAAAAGAGAGGGCGAGCCCAAGCCGGTATTTTCCGATGAGCAAAAGAAGTGGGCTAAGTCATTTTTGAACACACCGTCCCAAGCCGCGAAGAATCTGCCTGACGACTATTTACGTGAACTTCGTAGGCAAGCACTCGAGTTCAAGAGGAACAAAGAGTTGGCGGAGAAGAAAGCCTTGGAGGCCGAGAAAAAATTAGAAAGGGGGAAAGAAGTTGCCCCGCTCATAGTGCAAGCCGCCGGTCCGGATGCCCCCGATATCATAGCAGCTGCGGCAGCACATGGATTGACTGTAACGAGTGCCAGAGAACAAGCGGCCGAGTTAGGTATCACTCTTCGTGCACTGTTAGGCCTTGATGAGGCGCCAATGAAGGACGTAGTATTTACATATGTGAAGAATGGCCCTCTCATCGAGCACTACGCGAGAAGAGGATCTACCTCGACAAATGAAAGGTCTGCTAAATTGGTACAAGGGTTACATAAAACATGAAAACGCCAAAGACTATATCTATGCGGAAGTTAAATATGTGCATCACTTCAAACGTTATCGGGTACAAATTCCTCCGAGTGAATTGTTCCAGCTTGTTCAATCTGCGCGACCTCGACAAATCTATCATCAGTTGCTACGTTCTGTAAGTGATTTATTAATTTCTACCCCATCTCGTTCATTGCCTGCACTATATATATATATATATATATATATTGTCCTAACTATCTTGTTGTGTACGCTATATATTATGCAGAATGAAGAAGCGGGAAATGCGAATAAGGAACATCCATGATGTTGGGTTCATTGACCCACACATCGTTAATTCATATGTGTTAGAACACCACCCCGCCGACGTGGAGGAAGACTGTGGCGGTTTATTAGAAAACAGCAAGAGAAAAGTGATATTCTATTTCCTTACCATTTTGGGTGAGTGTTTCTGTCTTGAGCACATTCTCTTTTGTTTATTCCATGCATGGTATGTGGCTAATCGATGAGTTATGCATGACTTTGCATGTATCGTGTCCGCAGGTTCCACTGGATTCTTATGGTAATTAAAGTTCAGACCTCCTCAGTTCTCGTCCACGACTCTCTGAATATGGATCCGGCGCTTTGGGGCGACATGAGAAAAATGATGCAAAAGTAATTATTTTCATTCATTTGCGCTCTATATCGATCGGCCTATTTCGTTCATCATTTCCTAATATCAAGTAACTAATTAATAACTCTCTTGTTTATTTAATTTTCTTTGCCTCGTAGGGTTTGGAGACGGTTCGTAGATACCAAGGTCGGTGAATTCAAAAAAGAGCTACATTTTAAAATGGCGAGTGCCGACGACTGGGGATACTCAGCCACCGGGGACCAATCTATGTGGATACTATGTTTGTGAGAGGATCCGGAGATACCGCAATGAGCGGGACCGGACGTGTGAGAACAACATCCCGAGGAATAACCTCCGGAAGACGCTTAGTCCGAAGCTCGCTTCCGACCACTTCAAGAGGAACTAGCTGGATGGTTGGCGAGGGAAGTCATCGATCCTAGAGGAGAACACTATTACGATGACGTAGATCTTTATGTGCACCGGAATTTGTAACTAACTTGTTCAAAATTGTATATGGTCATCCGATATTGAATATATATTGTATATGGTCATCCGATATTGAATATATATTGTATATTCCTCTTGAATTCTTTTTGGTTCTAATTTCAAATTTGTTTGAAATTGTACATTCATATGCATGTATGTATACGAGTACCGTAGAATATGTGAAACTCCTTCAAAATTAAAACCCAAAAGAAATAAAATAATACAAATTAAAAAGAAACCAGATTTAGGGGGAGGGGGGGCTAAACCCTAAACCCTGCGGAGGCCTTTAGTCGCGGTTGGCCAGAAGAACCGCGACTAAAGGTCCTCCGCCCTGGCGCTCGCCTGCGGCCCACGTGGATGGACCTTTAGTCGCGGTTCGTAAGGAACCGCGACTAAAGGGGGGGCCTTTAGTCGCGCTACTTTGGTCGCGGTTGGGCCACCGCGACTAATGGCAGTTGCCAACCGCGACCAAAGCCCCTTTTTCCACCAGTGAAAGCCCGATCAACAAATTTCCAAGGCTGTATATTTTCTCATGAAGGTAGAGCTTCGAATTTCGAAGCCCACAACCTAGCTAAGCAAGCGTCACATGAAGTTGGTCGCCATCTCTGGTTTGGTACCAGTTTCTGAACTTTTTCCTGTAAACATTGTTATTAATGAATAAAGCTTAGCTGGTTTGTCTAAAAAAACTCATCTTTTCAATAAAAATGTGCATAATATTTAAAATGTAAGTTTAGTTAAGTTTACTTTCACTACAACTACGGTGGTTTCGTTTACAGATTTAGCTTAGGTTTTGGTTGGTCATTTCTTATTGATTTGGTTTAGGTTCATAATTACTTCACACATAGAGTAATGCTCCAGAAATTAAGGTTCCTGCTCATAATTTAAGAACAAAATCAAAAAGAAAAGACATGTCATGAATGCACATATATATTCACGTTCTGACTTTATAAAAGAATATCCCCTTCAAGATTTTAAGAAGATAGGTCATGATGATTTTCTTTTATATGAACAAAAGAATAACATTTGAAGAACATTGTTCTTACAGTTTTAAGTTGATTCTCCCTTTTATTTCTAGTAATTAGGGTTACATAATTAAGGCGTTGTGACATATTTAGAAAATAATTATTTGGTGGTTATGCAACATATTAACTCCATTTATTTAAATCATCTAACTTAGTGGTATCTAATGGTTATGGATTAGGACCGATGAGCTGCGAACATGGTTGAGGGCACTAGCATTAGGCTAGCCATAGTGCTAGTATCTAGTATCATGCATATTGATCCCACAAAAATGCTAATGTGACAGCTAATTAAGGAGGAGAGAGAATATTAGAGTAACATAGGTGGATACCGTATCATAGCGCATATTACGAAAATTTAATGCCAAACAAATCTTGTACACAAATGGAAGTATCATATAGGTAGTATCATGCATTTCATGCATGCAAAATGGTGATGTGGCAGTGAAATTAAGGATGAGAGAGGGAATACTAGTATCATAGTATCATAGGTAGATACCGTATCATATCACATACTACTAGAAAAATTTAATATCAAGTAATCTTGTACATATATTTGCATTGAGATTCTACAAATCCATTAATATAAGGAGACTACAATATTAGAGCATCTCCAACAGAGGCGCAATAATATGGCGTTGCAAAACAAATTTCGCACGTGCTGCAAACACTTAGCGCGCGCTGCACCGAAATCCCCTTCATCGGAGGCGCTATTTCGCAGCGCGGGTGGCCCACTGAAAAAGCGCCTGCAGCGGAAGCGCTAATTTACAGCGCCAGAAACACATTTTGATTTAACATAGTCCAAATAGAAGATCAAAAAAACATTGAAAATACATAGATAGTAAAAAAACATAGTCTACTCGAGTCATCGTCGGAGGTTGTCTCAGTCCAAACGTCGTCCCAGCGAGGGTCATTATCGGCCCAAGTCGTGTTCGGGTTGTCGAGCTCGAACTCGGCGATGGTGCAACGACGGCGCCTGGATGACCTACGCTGCGCCCTGAGGTCGGCGAAGAAGGCCTCCGTGTTATTGACGTCGCTGGGGAATTGCGCCCTCCACTGGCGCATCAGCTCCTCGTCGCGCTCGGCTATAGCGATCCGGCGCTGCGCCTGGCGGTGGCGGAGACGGTCCTCCTCGTTGATGAGGCGTGGCGTGGCGCGGGCGCTACGCTGCGCCCTGAGGTCGGCGAAGAAGGCCTCCGTGTTGTTGACGTCGCTGGGGAATTGCGCCCTCCACTAGCGCATCAGCTCCTCGTCGCGCTCGGCTATAGCGATCCAGCGCTGCGCCTGGCGGTGGCGGCGACGTTCCTCCTCGTTGACGAGGCGTGGCGCGGGCGCTAGAAACTCCGCCTCCTCCAGCGACTCGATGTCTTGGAAGCTGAGGTAGCGCCGCGGCCGCCGGAATCGCCACTCGGCCACGTCGTAGGCGCGCGCCGCCAGCTCCGTTGTGTTGAAGGTGCCGAGGTGAGGCGGAAGCCGCCGGCGCGAATCTCCGCGTAGAACGTCCCGTTCGGACGCGCTCGGACGCCGCGGAAACCCGACGATCCACGGCGGCGCGGAGGCATCCCGGCGATGAAGGAGCGGAGGCGGCGGCGACAAAGGAAACCGACGGCGACGCGTGGCGTGGGGAAGCGGCGAGGCGAGGCGAAGCGGTGGAACTTTCAGTGGCGGTTTGTTGTGCGCGAAGCGACGCGGTAAGTTTGGCGCTCGGGATGCCGCGATAGCGCGCGGGGAAAAAATTCCTTTCCCGACCGGCGCGTCCGCTGGAGGCGCGCGGGAAGGTGCGCGCGCGGCAAAAAACGGTTGAAACGCGATGGCGCGCCAGTTTCGCGACTCTGTTGGAGATGCTTTTAGTACATACTACCTCCGATTCAAGGAATAAGGCGTCCTTGTTTTACGTGCTTTTCGTTTGACTAAGTATTACTTTAAATATATAAAGATTGTTTGTATAAAATTAACATCATTAAAAAGTGCTTTTTAATACGAATCCAACGATACTAATTACATATAATATAACCAAGATTTTGTTGCTAAATTTTTATGGTCAAAGTTCGTGTTGGAATACGCGTGCGCCTTATTCCTTGGGTCGGATGATAGTTTTATATGATACTATGCATTGTGCTAGTCTAAAACACCCAAGTGACTAGGTGTAGTTATTCAAGCATTTATCCTAGTTCTTGGGAGAAGATGAGTAAAATGTGGAATCACCCGGAACGTAGCACACGTGGAATATGGGGTTATGCGTATTTTTTTTTCTTGACATGAGGAGAGAATTAATCATTTGCATACTTTATTTTGTAGTTTGATCATTTGCCACGGCCGATGTGAGTAACATGTGGTGAGAAATTGATGAAATATACATGTAAAGTGTGGCAAAAGGTCAAAAATCTTAAGGTCTAGCTTGGGAAAATTTTATAGTTTGACACACTTTATTTTGTAATTTGGTTATTTATTGAGGCCTAAAATGTGGAATAAAAAATCCCGAGACCTTCAAGAGAATTGATAAATTGCTACTCCCCCTGATCGCTTCATTCAATAGAGAAGAGACGGACTTCCATATATAGAGCTATATTAAGTGTTAGGGTTTAGTTTAAATTAGCTTAAACTTCATCTAAATCCTCGACGCTTATTATGGATTGAATGGTGTACACTTTATTTCAATGTAGATGTAAAGATTATTTTTGCATCTAAAAGAAGGAACACCCCGCGCGATTCAAGCTGCATAAGCTAGTTGAAGTGCCCTGCGGCGGGAATGCAACTATCGGCACACGCTGTCTTTATCAAAGTCCAGCTCTAGATTAGAACTTTTCGCAACCTGTTGGTATGTACAGTACAGTACAAACAAAACAAACTCAATCAATTAAATCACAGTACGATGTTCCTGCTCCTGATCTACTTAAACAAGCAGATAGCATGCCCGTCGGCACGCTGGACGCGGAACAATTTAGTCAGGCCGGGGCAGACCAGGGGACCGAACCGTGGAGCGAGAGGAGATGACAGAGTGGGGCGCACCTTGTTCTTCGTAGCAGGGAGTGGGCGACGGCGGCAGAGGCGCGCGCCGACGTGGGCGCTAGAGCATTTCCACTCGTTCTTCCCGAACAGGCTTCCGGCTATTTTTCCATCCGGACGACGAAAAATGGTTCAGTCGCGTCCTCGGTTTCTCGTTTTTTACCGGATTTGGACCTTTATCCATCCGGCGAGCCCACACCATCCCCGGTCCCCCGAGGCGCGCTCGGGGACTCCGGACGAAACGAAAGCGCGCGAAACTCCGAGAAATCTCTCCCGCGCTTTCGCTTCGGCTTCGCCAGAGAGGTGGACCCGGCCGTTCAGCGGCACACGCATCGTCTTCCGCGCGCAGTAAAGGCTGCCGCCGGTCAGCTCGCCACGGACGCGTCGCATTCCACGCGGCATTAAATCGCCGGCTCCAGCCCCGCCTAAATACCCCACTCGCCACGACGCGTAGCACCACTCTCCCCTCGACGAGATCCATGGCGTACAACGAGGAAGACGGCGCGGCCAACAACGGCTTTCCCCGCCGGTCACTCCACGCGTGGGAGGGGCACCTCCTCCACCAGGCGGGGTACCCCTTCCCGCCGGACACGAGGCCTCCCGGCGGCGGGTGGCGGCTAAGTGCGGGCGGCGTGCCAATCCCGCCGCCGCCCCAGGGACACGCCCTCGACGTCGCCATCGAGGAGGTCCGGCTGACCTTGTCGGACCAGGACCGCGCCCAGCCACAGTTCCACCCCGACAACTACACGGCGTGGAACTCGTTCTTCCTGCGGCGGTGGGAGCGGGAGCTCGCCTCCTACGACGGCCCGCCGCCTCCGCCTCCGCGCAACAACGCCGCGGGGCGCCGGCGTTGGTGGAGCGCGCCAGGTCGGACGCTCGAGGCCGTCCTCGAACACATCGAGGGCGGCAACCATCCCCTTCTGACGATGCCGCCGCTGTCGAGGGCATCGGCCAGCCGCCGCCGGGGGGAAGCAGTTGGCAGCCACGGCGCATGGTTGCCAGCTCGTCATCGTCCGGTTCGGCGTCGAGGTCGACGCCGATCTCCAGGTCGGCGCCATCATGGGCGCCGGTGAAAACGGAGCCGCCTTCCCCGCCGAGCAACCGTGCGCGCAGCGGCGGCGGGATCGTCATCCGCGAGTCCTCGACGACACGAGGACGCCTCCGCCCCAAGCGCGAACCAGACACCTCTGGCGAGCGGAAGCGCAAGCCGGCGAAGGTGAAGGTGGAGGAGGTCAACGACGCCGAGGACGCCGCAATCCTCGAGGCCGTCATGGCGAGGTCCCTCCACGACCTCGTCCCCGCCGACAACGCCATGCCCCTCGACCAGGCATGCGCCTGGTCGAGGGAGCAGTGGGGGAAGGAGGAGGCGGAGCGGCAGGCTCGGCTCCTCGAGGATGTCGCTCGCTACCGCCGGCCTGCGACTCCTCCATCCGGTGTCCCCGTGCCCGTCATCGACCTCGAGGAGTCCGACGACGAATGGTACAAGCCCTCGCCGTCCCCGCCGCGCGACGGTGGCCGGTGGGGAGACCCCGGCCAGGGCACCAGCAGCCAGGCGCCACCGCGTTCCGATGATGGCGGCGATGGCGACGGCGACGGCGACGAGGACTACACGGTATTATACCGCCATTTCGGCATGTAGAGCGCCGTGTTAATATTTTTAATTTGTATCCCCCGGCCGAAGTCGAATTATATTCGAATTCGGCCTCTATGTATGAACTCCGCCCTCTATATAGTAATATCATTAAATTTAGTCTAAATTCAATCGTTTTTAGCCGTATTTCGTCAAGTTTTCGTTTTTCAAATTTAGATCGTCGTCTTCGCCTGAGATCGCGGCTGGGAAACTAGTCCTCCCCACGCAAAATTTACGTCCAATCCGGATTTCGGCGTGAGGAGGGCTAACGAGTGGGGATGCTCTTATCTGCGAACGACGGAGGGAGAAGAGGCCCTGGCCCTCCGAGGGTGCGAGCACCGAGCAGGGGTGGTTTGGGTCTGAGGCCTGAACCGACCTGGTCGGTGCGGCCGTGTGCCGGGACGCAATGGTCGGTCGGGGAAAGGCCGTTGACGGCACAGAAGAGCTGAGCTAGCCGCGCGTGCCTACGCGTGATGGGCAACCGTCGCGTAGCATCTGGTTGGGGCCTTGGGGGAGAAAAGAGGCAGGCAGCTCACCAGGCAGATTTCTCAGGTCTCCAACCAAACAGTCCCCAGGCGTATCCAAGAGGCGCTCCAGGCCAGGCAGCGAGGCATATACATCAAGATTGTATACCAGAAATTTCTGCCAAATCCCACTTTTCGGTGCCCAAAAGTTCTGCACAAAAAATACATAGCGAGACATATATATAAGATTGCACGCCAGAAATTATTACTTATGAGCAAAAGCAAAGGAAATATTGGCATCATTTTTTTACGTGAAATATTGGCATCATTTTTTTACGTGAAATATTGGCATCATTCTTAAATGTACGAGCAGTCCAGTGAATATAAAATTCTCGCCACGAGTTGTGCACATTGCATTGGCATTCATGATTCATTGTCTTCCTTTGACAAGGATCGTCGTGTTTTTGTGGGTATCGAGCATGTAGCTTTTTACGTGTTCGCCTCTCGGTGAAACCACGTGCCGTGGAAATCTTTGAGACCCCTTCTATTGTACACCAAGCTATTGTAAGTTTCTTTATGAGAACAAGTATACTAATTGGCACTAATTTAATGTAAAAAGATCTTTTTAGGTAACACGTCATAGCGAGACATAATATATCAAGGTTGCACGTCAGTGATTTCCTTCAAAAATACGTTTTCAATTGGAAAATACAAAGAAGACAAATTTCTGACAAAAATACTCGTATACAACGGCTTTATACTGTCAGCAATTTGTTTATTTTTTACAGTTTCTACTATACCGAAACTTCGCACGGACACACAGACCATGCACCCGCCAGCGAGTTTATTCAGACACCATCCTTGTGATCAGACCAAGCATATTATGTTAGATCTACTGAAATGATAAGATGAGTCAGGCGGCCAAGATGAGACAGCTTCTTCTCGACAAGGCCGTCTTGCTCGGAAACGATGATCTCGAACCCTCCCTATTGTACATGATGTTTCATCTCCCCTGCTGCCCTGATTACCACCAGTTCAGTTCAGTCGCAACCAGTCAGTCATTTACATACAGGACCCGTTCCAATCAGTGAGCAGGCATGGATTTACGAATCACCGCGCTTGCTTTCCGGAATACTCAACAAGCATATCCGAGTTACTATCGAGGGACTGATGTAACACAGCAATTTCACATTTGAGTTCCCGGAGTGAAACAGAGAAAATTATTGCTCCCAAAACAAGACGCCGCAGAATATTACCTATGGTGAGTCAAGCTTCCCGGTTACCGCCATCTCCGTTTGACTGTAGACGGTAGTTATGGCAGCACATCAGGCGCCAAACCACTGTCGCACACTTTCTCCTGTACCAAATAAAAAATGAAACGATCAGAGCCTTAAAGAGGGGCCTGCAAGGTGTCATGCTGCACGAGGCCAAGATTTCTAGCTGTTTTCTCTCCCCTAGTTGATCGTCTTCTAGAGTTATAGTCAAAAAGTTTGTAGCACAACTGTATACCATGCTTACAGAGATATTATTTGTAGCAGGCAATGCGGCTAGATGAATGGTTGCTCAACTCTGGTGGGCTGAGGACGATGAAGCAGCATCAATTGATAGATTTTGAACAGTCTTCCCATTAAACCGAATGTATGGGACATGAGAAATCTTTGACCAATCTGATCCCCCCGGTTGAAAATTATCTTCCATGTCAAACCTTTCCATAATAAATTCTTGGAGGCTCTGTGGCACAACTCCTACCAGTGACACTGGTTTTTTCAAACTGACCCCCCAGGTTCTAAGTACTTTTAAGGAGGTAAGCCCGCTTAAAGTAGAAGGGAGTTGCTCAAGAAAAGAACAATATCCAAACTCGAGTTTTTCGAGAGAGACTAACTGTTTAAACCATCCCTGCTGCTCAGGGTTAAATTGAAGAACCACCAAAAAGGAGATGCGCAGATCTCGCACTGAGGGAAGGAAACAATGTCCATGCAACAAGCTGTCATCTGTTCTTAGACTAGTAAGGTGAGGTACACCTTGGCCATCCTGTCTACTTGATCTGTCTACCAATTCAGCAAGAATGTCGGGGCAACCATGAACATCAACTTTCCTGAGATTTGGAAAGTTGTGTAACCCATCAATCAAACGTAGCCCTCCACATTTTCTAAGATACAAAGACTCCAATGACTTTAACTGATGCCTAGAGAGTTGGACTGGATGATCGCAGTAAGACATACTTAATTTTGTGAGACATGCCAAGACTTGTCCATATTCTGGCAGTGCCTTCACAAAGTCACCACAATCTGAAATCTCAAGTTCCGACAACGAAGACATAAATGACAGAGAGGGCACTTCTTTCAGTAATGAGCAGCTGTCAAGTTTAAACCTATTGATGTGTGGTAGGAGAGGCCCATGGTCTTCTTCACAATGTGACCAGCTTAACCATGATGTCATCGAAGAAACTTTCAAGTCCTCCAAACTTCTAAGACAACCAAAAGATGTTCCATCAGCATGCACCACTGAAGGCAAGTTATCTAGAATGAGATGTTTGAGTGACGGGAATTTTCCAAATGGGGGAAGTACAGATAGAAGTCGGCAGTTGACAACATGAAGGGTCTGAAGTTTTGTGAAGATGTGAGCTTGTAACATCCAGCCTGGGAAAGTTGTGGCCCCGTAACCTTCAATCATGAGCTCCTGTAGATTTGAGTGTGGCTGCAATCCTGCAAGTATATCTGAGGATACATTTCTCCCCTTCAACACCAAGGCTTCAAGGTGTTTCTTCCCAATCATATTTGCGTCCTTTGCCTCATGCATATTCTTGATGACATGGATATTGCTGATGCAAATTTTCCCAGATAGCTCTTGCATGTTCTTCAACTCATTGACCATGAATCCATTTCTCCTTCCAGCACTGAAGTTTTCTAATTCTTGAAGTTGATTCAGTTTCCCAATACTAGGAATCAGAGAGAGAGCTGTAGCATCAACATACAAGTGCTGCAAGTTGGCAAGCATATTAATACTTTTAGGAATAGAATCTCGGCCATATCCACGGAGGTATAGAGCTGAAAGATTACAAGGGAAGCTTCGCAGATTATTAACTCTTGTGAAGGAAAGATCGAAGAACCTCAAACTTTTTAATGATGGAATGTTGGGTAGCATATTTGTCAGAACCTCCAAATGAGATAAATCCAACACTCGAATGCTTCTTGAGTTGGCTAACATATTGTCCACAACATCGCAGATTGCATTACTGTCACAGTGACCAAACAGTAAGATTGTCCTCAAATTTTTGTACTTGTTGAGTTCATGAATGTGCAGTTGATTACTAACTTGCAAAGCCAAGTGGCGAGCAGTTGGTGATGCTCTTTGTGAGGTCTCTTTGTGGAGGAAGCATTCATATGAAGAAACAAAAATTGCTAGAGCTCTAACTAGATCATGCATAGTGTACCACTTCTTATCAAATGTAGGCTGGAAAAATGATCTTTCCACAAGTTCATCAAACAATTTACTTCCAATATCCTCCAATCTAGTGCCATCAAATTCACTGTGTTTGATAAAATTGTGAGAAATCCACATAATGACCATTCTATCCTTATCAAACAAGTAGTTCTTTGGAAAAATTGAACAGAAAGCAAAGCTCTGCCTTTGTCTAGGTTGTAGGTCTTGATAACTAATTCCCATGCACGGAAGGATTTCACAAAAAGCTTCACTCAAATCCCACCAATCACTCTCCAGAATGCTTCTCCACCGGTCTACATTTAATCTGGCTCTCAACAAATTTCCCATTACTTTTGCTGCTAATGGAAGACCATCTAGTTTTTGTGCTATCTGCTCACCAATTAACAACAGATCCTGATTGTCCTCAGCCAGAAAATATGTAGGGCCAAATGCAAAATACTGGAAAGCTGACCAAAAACTCTCCCATGGCAAAGGTTCTAGCCGAACTTTACACATTGTGGCTACTCTATCTGCAACCCTTTTGCTTTGCGTCGTGACAAGAACTACACTTCCGGGCATTTCACAAGCTATGGCAGTTAGCAAACTACTCCAGTGGTCACACATCTCATCCCAAACACTGTCTAGCACAAGAAGGAATCTCCCATCCGGATGGATGACACTTTGAATATTGTTGAAAGTTGTTTCCAAACTATCTGTGTAGTGAAAAGAGGAACCAATTCCTTTAAAAGAGTGAAAAATCTCTTGCAGTGTTCTTTTCAAGCTATAGTGTTTTGAAACATATACCCATGCTCTCTGAGTAAAGTGACCTATCACATTATCATGATTGTAAATTACCTGAGCAAGAGTTGTTTTCCCAACCCCGCTCATACACCAATGCGGTACCTTGCCCCAAGTTTTTCTCTTATGCTGCTGGATTCTGGTTCTGAGCCAGAGTAACCCACAATAATTTTCAGTACCCACTGTAGAATTTCATCACGGCCAAACACCTTAACATCAACTGGAACACGAGAAGTAGTTTCTCCCCCAGTTCCTTCCTCTTTCATGGAAGTTGAATTACTGTGCTTCAGGACCTCTAGAAATGTGTTGGACGTTGCAGAAAGATGATCTAGCTTTAGCACAACAGATTCAAGCATTTTTATGCCCTCATCGGGCACAACCAAACTCTTCAAGGTCCTAACCGATGATGATATGGCTTCGCTCAACTTGCGCTTTCCAGCGGATATCTCATGAAAATCAAAATTGTCAAGCACATCCTCTGCTTCATAGGCAACATCATGGAGATTGCTCAGCCACTTGGTAAGACTAGTGTTGATGATAAGCTGATTGTCAGCCACTTCAGTTATGGCCTTCACCACGGTGAGATTTGACTGCAGTTTGGTCAGAAGCTCTTTAGTAGCACCGTTTAGATGGTAGTTGCTCTCAAGGAAGTCTACTGTCTTGTCAAAAATACGCCCGATAACTGCTGATGAGAAACCACCGGCTGCAGACATCATGATTGGGACAGCTGCGGACATCATTATTGGAACCCTGCAATGATGATATAATTTGTTAGTCCTTGTCTGTATGCAGTTGTAGAAAGTTATCTCATGTTAAGGAAGAGATGAGCAGATAAACCAATGTGTTCAATTTTGCAAAGTCATCTCCGCTTGATTGTAAAAATCAATAATTATGGAAAAACTTTTCAACCATTTAGCAACCTAGATAAATTTTCTCATTGCATGAGTTTGCATTAACATAAGCAGGTATCATAGTCAGTTCTAGAGATATACTCTCTAGTCCTACAAATGAATAGTGATCGTCACATGGGAATATTTTCGGTTAGTTACTAGTTGAGTTGGTCTCCTATTGAAAAACATATTCGCTGATCAGTTGGCTACCCCGTTATATATCAGTTCCTTCATCATGATTATCACCCAACAACATATCTCTTCAACAGAACATGACACAAAATTAGTATTACTGGTGACCTATTACAAGGAGACCAGGAAGTCATTTTTATATGTACCCATGTCAGAAATTAGCTCTTGAGTTGCGATGTGGTCGATGCTTACCGAAACAAACTTTGTCGGAATTTAGCAAATTTAGCAAAATTTGTAAATGTTAAAAATTTAGCAAATTCGGCATAGGCACAAGTCTGCATAACAGTACTGCTGGGTTACACCTCCTTTTTTTTTGGCCAAGAAGAGCATGCTAAATATGAAGTCCTTTCTTTGCATTGTGCAGATTTACAACGAAATGGAGCGATAGTAAGAAACGGTAACAGGGTGTAGAAGGAGTGGGAATTAGGCTTAAGTAAGATGACAGCTTTTCTAATCAAGCATCTAATACCTTTCGAACAAGAATACTCAGGTACGTACTGAAATAATCAGATCAGATCACGCGGAAGAAAATACATATAGAACGAAGTTCAGCGCCGTCTGTTCTGAACTTCAAAATCTTTTGAGGGAAATTGACAGAAGACGGAGCTCTCACCAGTCCGAGCCGCGGAAGAGCCTCGTCAAGAGCTCCTTTAGGGATACCTGGCTCGATTTCTAATTCTGTTTCCAGGTCGCCCCTCAAACGCCGCCCGAACAAGTGCGCGACCTCCTCAACGCGGCAGAGGGGAGGGACAAGAGAAGGCAGCGGCTTGGAGTTGCGGGCCGGCGGGAAAGGCGGAGATGCGGCCGCGGCGGGCGGGAGGGCGGCGATCGATAATTCCCAACCCAAGCCGCAGTTTGCTGCTCAGCTTATGCTCGCGAAAGAATTGCTTTCGTTTGGTTTCAGGCTTTCAGCTGCTTTGCCACTTTTCAATTTTCATGGTTCAGCAGATATCCTCAAGTGGTTAGAGGCAGCCATTAAAATGTTTGGTTTAGAGGTGAGAGTGGTTGAGCATAGCCAGATTTTAATAATATTTCTCTAAAACGGTGGTTGAGCTCGTCCCGTGAAAACTCATCAGATAGATTTTCCTTGCGTTTTTTTTTTTTGAAAACTAAAATCTCTTTAAGAGTTAAATTTTTTATTTGATTAAATTTTAGGAATAGTATTCTGATTAAAGATAACTTGACTAAGATAGGCTAGATAGGCGATGAGGCTTGTCGTTTTTTGCTGCTATAAAGAGACTATTCTATAGTCACTTGTTCTTTGATTGAGTTGTAGCTAGATATAGATGGGATGTTGTTGCTTGTGATTTTAGCCTGAGCAATATTCTTTCTAATCTGGATACTACTTTTAGCTGGGTTATGGCTTTTAAGAGTAAAAAGGAACATATTCTTTTAGCTATTGGGGTGTCTGCTATATTGTGGGTAATTTGGAAGTCTAGAAATGGGTGATGGTTTAAGAATTTTTATCCTCCTGATCATGTTGGTTTAATTTCTCACATTTTGGATGTTTTATATTCTTGGTCTAGGTTGCAGAAGACAAATCTTCAAAGTAGACTGACACATGGGGCGAAGAGGTTGGTGAAGGTGGCAACGGAGATCTTCAACAAGAGCAAGTATTGGGATCTAGGGTTCAAGTGCATTGGTTGTTAAGAAAAATAGTTTGGTTTGTTAACTGATGCTGGCAAAGTTAGATGAAACTTTCTGAATTTGGCTCTAGTTTCTTAATTTTTTTTTTCGATAAAGGGAATATATTAATATCAAAAGATACCAATTACACCCAACCTCTGCAACAACGCACCACCCTAATGGCACTACGGATGCACACAGCCAAAAAAAGAAAAGAAAACTAAGAAATAAAAGTCCCGCTACAGTACCTCGGGCCTAACAACAACAATACATCCACCACCAAGACAACACCTGAAATACAGACTCTCCAAAAACGACGCCTTCAAGAAGGGAACAGTGCTTTAACACCGTCGTCGCCCGATCAAAGACCTTAGGTTTTCACCCTGAAGATAGTCCCCGCTCTCAAAACAATGCCTCCAACAAGGTCATTGCCAGGCACAACCAGTTAAGGCCAGACCTTGGATTTTCACCCTGAAAGGTAGGACTCTGAACTTCACCTATGTTGTCGCCCCCACTTTCATACCGCTGCTGTGAAGCCCGGAACACAAAGCCAGTTCCATCTCACCACCAAGATCCGACCACCATTGCTCTTCCACCAATCTTGACTTTCATGACCTTCTCCGCCAGCACCATGGAAAGAAAACAAGCTCCATGATATTAACAGCCAGCAGAGCTTCGAAGCGCTCCCTCTGAAACCAAACGGTCAGATAAAACATTGGTGCGCTCGACCGAAAACACCCAATCCAGCAATCTTCAGGCATTGATCGCACAATGAATTTCGCTGGCAGGACCTTCCGGAACACGACAATCCAGCAAGCTCGGTGGGAAGAAGCTTCCGAACGATCTTCACTTGGCGCGAGAGAAACCCTAGGACTTCCACCTTTATTAGGCAGAACGGCAGCCCCCTCGCCGCCGCCCGCCGGCAACCTGCTCCGCCGCGGATGCCGCACTCTACCAGCGGCCAAGAGGCAGCAAAGAGAACGGCGACGACCAAGCAGGGTCGACCCCGACCAGAACCGGCCCAACCATGCAGCGAAGAAGACCGGATAGGCAGCACGGGAACACTACTAGGAAAAGGCCTAGCCGTAAGGATGACTTCAGTGGCGCACCATGATGGCCGTGCGCCACTACTACTTAGCAGTGGCGCACCACAAAATGGTGGGCCACTGTTACAAATGTAGTAGTGGCGCACCTTGTTTGTGGTGCGCCATTACTAATTCCTGGCGGGAGGCCAGCTCCTACCCAAAACTAATAGTGGCGCACGTCTCCATGGTGCGCCACTGCTACTTTGCTTACTTATGGCGCATGGCTTTGTGGTGCGCCACTGCTAGGAGGTGGCCAGGGCCCTTTAGAGATGAGGGCTTTAGCAATGGCGCACTGCGTGGTGCGCCACTACTAGCTATGGCGCACCGTCGACATGGTGCGCCACTGCTAAGTTGGGCAGGGGCGTGGGTTTACAGGTACCAGGTGAGCAGTGGCGCACCACTTAGCAGTGCGCCATTGCTATGTCACCCTAGCAGTGGCGCACGGCTAGGTGGTGCGCCACTGCTAACCTGGGACCATTTCCTGCTTTTCACCCTCCACTCACATGTGCCACCCACTTTCCCCAAACACTCTTCCACCACCACCTCCCACCAAATCTGGATCCGGTCGTGTTGCCCCTCCTTCCCACCTCATTTTCACCTCTTCATTCACCAAAATTAAGTTGGTAAACTTAATTTTCTTCATAGGTAACTAATGGTGAAGCTTTCTTAGCTCAATACCCTACTCAATCTCAACTTTTTACCTCATCCAACACTCTAGGTCTCGCCGTATCGGTAACTTTGTTGGTTTTATGCTTTGTGTGTGAACGGTTCCGATCGTCTTGCACACACACGTGTGTGTGCACATATGTTATGCGAAGCTCATGTATTGTGTGCGCATGCGCGAAAAGCGTCTCACGTGCATGTGTGTTGTATGCGAAGCCTCCACATGTGTTGTATATGCAAAGCCTCCGATCCACACATGTGTTGCATGCATGTGTTTGTTTGCAGGGATTTGAAATGCGATGGAGTTGCCAATATTTTGCCGAAACGTTGATTCATTTCCGTTTCGGCGAATGTTGGGCATACTACGCATATACATGTCCGATTTTTAGGGAAGGTCATGCCAAAATTTTCTTTTGGTATGCTAAGATATCCATTTTCTCTATATCCGCAGGCGACCATGGTCCGCATGATGAGTGAAGGCGTTGTGGCTAGGTTTTTGAAAGCCGCGACAGCCGAGATGATTAGAAATAACCAAAAGGAGATAAGATGTCCGTGTCGAAGATGCAAGCTAACGAGCCTTATGGACCCTAAAGCCGATATGGTGCGGGACCACCTTCTCATGCGTGGTTTCATGGATGGCTATCGGTGGGAAGGCGACGAAGATGATTATGAATTTGTCCATGGGAATTCAACAAGAAGTAAGGAAGGAGGTGATCAGGATGTAGAAGATCTCGGGCATGATCAGGATGTAGAAGATCCCGGAGATGATGATGACCACAATGTAGGAGATCCTGGACCTGATGATGAGGAAGATCAAGATGGAGGTCATCATGACGATCATGAAGATGAAGACGATGGACCATCGTCGATGGACCGGGTGCAGGACCCTTATCTTCAAGAGCTGCTTCTCAAGCGGACGAGTAACGCAAGAGCTGCCGCCCGAGAGAAAGCCAAGATGGATCAACCGGAGGTAGACGCCGTTACTCCATTGTATGAAGGATGCAGGCCGGAGGATACCCGCCCGAAAGTAACGCTCATGGCTCTGGAGATGAAGGTAAAGCACAAAATGACCGACACATCCTTCAACGACAACATGTCATTCCGGCGAGAACGTCTTCCCAAAGGTAACACGTGTCCGACTAGTATCGAGGAGGCCAAGAAAATCGTGTGTCCTCCGGATTTACCGCATGTGAAATACCATGTGTGCTTGAACGATTGCATCATTTATCGGAACGAGCACGCAGAGTGTACCATATGTCCGGAGTGCGGCGTCGGTCGGTACAAGAAGGGGAAGAAAGCTCCTCGGAAGGTGGTGTGGTACTTTCCAATCACTCCTCGTCTGCAGCGGTATTTCGCGGATCCTAAGCAAGCAAAGCTAATGCGCTGGCACGCGGAGATGAGGAAGGGAGAAGATGACGCATATGATCCGAAGAAAAAGAAAAAGGACAGGATGTTGAGACACCCTTCGGATGCTAGCCAGTGGAATGCGTTGAACCTCGAGTACCCAGAATTTGGGGACGATCCTAGGAACATAAGGCTGGGCGCGAGCACCGATGGAGTCAATCCGTTTGGCAGCCAGAGCAGCACGCATAGCACCTGGCCCGTGTTTGTGTGGATGTACAACCTCCCCCCCCTGGTTGTGCATGAAGAGGAAGTACATTCAAATGAGTATGCTAATTGAAGGGCCGAAACAACCAGGGAACGACATCAATCTGTATATGGGGCTTCTGAAAGAGGAGCTAGCCACGCTATGGGACACGCCTGCCAATACGTGGGACGCCGCCGCGGAAGAATATTTCCCTATGAGAGCCGCACTGCTCACGACGGTACACGACTTTCTCGGTTACGGATATGTCGCGGCGCAGGTGGTCCACGGATTCAATGCATGCGTAAGGTGCATGGACGACACAACGTACCGCCAGCTAGATAGAGATCCCGGGTCCTCGAAAACGGTGTTCATGGGACATCGAAGGTGGCTTCACGAGGAAGACGCATGGAGGAAACGCAAGGATCTGTTCGATGGTGAAGACGAACCCCGAAGACGGCCACGTACGAGAAGCGGCGAGCAAATAGACGAGCTATTGAAAAATTGGAAAGAGTGCCCACCGCCGGGAAAGAAGCGAAAGGCGCCGGAGCCGCTGCTTAAGGTATGGAAGACGAGGTCTGTTTTCTGGGACTTGCCGTACGGGAAGATCCTCCGTGTGCCTCACAGCCTTGATGTCATGCACATCACGAAGAACGTGTGCGAGAGTCTGCTTGGTACCCTCCTCAACATGCCAGAGAAGACCAAAGATGGGCCGAAAGCAAGGTACGACTTGCAATCAATTGGGATCAGGGAGGAGCTTCACGCGGGACGCCCTAATGATGATGATGACGATGACGATGATGAGGAGGAGGACACGCAAAGTCGTCGCAAGGGCAAAAATGCCAAAAAGATTGAATATTACTGCCCCCCCGCGCTTCACTCTAAGTCGAAGGAGATCGAGCAGTTTTTCGACCGTCTCCTAGGAGTAAAACTTCCCTACGGTTACGCGGGGAAGATAAGCAGGTACCTAGACAAAGCGAAGCGGAGGTTCAGCGGGATGAAGTCTCACGACCGTCACGTGCCGATGACGCAGATACTTCCGGTTGCAATCCGTGGGATCATGGACGCGCACGTCCGTGAAACGCTTTTGGCCTATGCAACTTTTTCGACGTCATCTCTCGGAAGTCTGCTGGCGTGAGGCAACTTAGAAGGCTACAGGAAGAGATCGTGGTGATACTGTGCGAGCTTGAGATGTACTTCCCGCCCGCTTTCTTCGACGTTATGGTGCATCTGCTGGTACATATCATGGAGGATATCATCCAACTGGGGCCGACGTTCCTGCACAGCATGATGCCGTTCGAAAGGATGAATGGTGTCATCAAAGGGTACATTCGCAACAGGGCACGTCCAGACGGAAGCATAGCGAAGGGCTTTCTGACCGAAGAGTGCATCTCCTTCTGCACGAGTTATCTAGAAATCGAGAACCCCGTTGGCCTGCCCGTAAACAGGCATCTCGGGAAGCTCGCTGGATGGGGTCACCGCGACGGTAGCCGCGAAATGCATGTCAACTTCAAGGGTCGAATCGCCGACTTTGAAAGAGCAAACCTAGTCGCGCTACAACACATAGACGTGGTCGATCCTTGGGTGGTAGAGCACAAAACCTTCATCGCAAAGACGTACGAGTGATCGGGGCCAACGAGAGGACGGACGGAGATATAATCAAAGAGCACAACTCAACCTTCACGCGGTGGTTCAAGGACAAGATGCCGACGTACCCTATAGACGAGGATTCTTCTGCGGAAGAAAAACTCATATTCGCCTTGTCACAGGGCGCCGAACACAACCTCGATGACATTTCAGGCGTACGATATCAACGGCTACACATTCTACACCGAGGAAAAGGACATGAAGAGCGATTATCGAACTCCGGGGTAACGATGGAGTCCTACACCGGTGACGTCAAGCAGAGATACTACGGAAAGATCGAGGAGATCGGGGAGCTGAGCTACGCCGGAGAGAATGTGCCGATGTTCCGTGTCAGGTGGGCCAAGAACGTCATAAAAGAAGACCGGCATTTCACCACCATGGTTATACCCGAAGCCAAATCCAAGACAGCGGGCGCAAAGGTCACCGCGAAATATGAGCCATGGGTACTAGCTTCCCAAGTGGACCAATGCTTCTTCATTACCGACCCGCAAAAGCCCAGCCGTGTTGTCGTGAGGAGAGGCAAAAGGAGCATCGTCGGAATGGATGGAGCCGCCAACGAGCTAGACTTTGACCGAGTACGGCGATCCGAAGATGGAAGATGACGACGACGATGATGAAGAACCATACACAACAAGAAGAAGCAGGACCACCCTACCTAAAGGCCGTCCATTCAAGAGAAGAAGTCTAGGAGTTCCGGGGCTAAATTATTCAACCGCGAGAAAGAAGGGAAAGAAGATTGTGAAAAGATAATTATGTATCATTTTCTTGTATGAATAATGGATGTCATATTGTTAATCTACACATTGTACCGATCAAAATAGACATATAATTTATATTTTTGGATATTTTCTAGATTCTATAGTATTTTAAATATTCTACATAATTATAATTATTTATGCCTTTTATTTTGGTGTATTATGCTATTTTGGATGTTTATTATAGTGTTAAATCAATTTAAAAAGAAAAGGAAAAAAATGGGGCCGCCAGGGTTCGAACCTGGCCGGCAAGGGTTTGGCACAAACCAACCAGGGACAGAGCCAGTGCGGTACTAAGCGGGATATGTCAATCCCCCCCGCGTTATTCTTTTGACCCAGACATAAAGAGGCAGTGGCGCACCCCTAGAGGTGCGCCATTGTTAAGCCTCATAGTGGCGCACCCCGAGAGGTGCGCTATTGCTAAGGCGTCCGGGGACTTAGAAATTTCCCCAATTTCTTCCCCCGTCCCGACCAGATCCCACCCCTCCCCTTCTTCCCCTGAGCGACGCCGCCGTCCCCGCGCTGCCACCCCTCCCCTTCTTCCTCTCCGCCGGCGACGCCCTGCGCCCATTCACCACTGCGGCCTCCTCTCCGACGCCACCTCACCGGCGACACGAGCGACGCCCTCCTCTCCTCTCCACCCCGGCGACGCCCTCCTCTGCATCGTCACCGACGACCCCTCGATCTTGATCTCCGACGTCGCGCAGGTACGTCCCCTCGACGGCGGCCGCCTCCCCCTCGATTCACCTCGATCCCCACCCGCCTCACGTTCTCTCCCCCACGCAGATCCTCTCAATCTCGCCGAATCGAGCCCCTTCGAACTCCGCCCCATCGAGCTGCGCTGGCCAACCCCGTGCTCACCTGCGCCACCACGACCGACGCCAGCTACCCCAGCAACTTCGTCGCCAACCTGTTCCTCTACGTGCAGGTGAGCCACCTCCTCCTTCTGTCATTATGCTTCTGCATCAAATGCCTCTCCTTCATAGTTTAGATGAAACAATATAGCTTACTAAATTGACTAGGCAAGATGCTCTGTATATTTTTGAGAGAAAAACACAAACATTTGAGTTTAGCTTAGTTTTCTTTATATGACTTGAGCACTGGCATTCATTGGTGCAGTTAGTTAGTGTAATGCACATCTATTTTGCTATGGTGTAACTGAACCCGAAAGTAATTTACTATCAATTCATTTGATGATAGGTACTGCAGTGCTAACTGAAGCAAAATAATATTGTAGAAGAAATTCTGTGACCAAGAAGAATTTATAAGAATCCATTTGAAACATATCCAGAGTACAACTCACTACTGAATGTATGAATCCCCAATGTGTAATGGACAATTTTACTTGGGGAACTTTGCTTGGGGAGGATTTCAAAACTGTTTGCAATGAGGCTTGTCTTCTTGGTGGAATTCTGAAATGTATTTTTAAGCAAAATATAGACTCTGAAATGCAAACTAAACAGAGAGCACGTTGTACTAGATAGATTGAGGGTATTTCAATGTTTGTTCCATTTGGCAAATATACTAGATAGATTGGTTTGGGTTATCAGCTGTTTGGTTGACATGTGGTGTTCCCTGTGTTACACCTGCACTTTTATATAGGCAATTATTTACAGTATATATGTGTCAAGTTTATTTTTAGTTGTTCTACGGTTGTAAAGCAAGGTCATTTTATTTTTGCGAATAGTAAAGCAAGGTCATTCTGAGTACACTGCCATGTAAACATTAACAACAAACTTATAAACATCGGCTAGTTAGTGCTTAGCCTTAATGTGGTTGCTTTCTGCTTGCAGTTTGGATATATGCCAAATATTAGCAGTATTAGTTATACTGAAGCAAAATAATGAGGCTCTGTTCTGGAACATTTGATCTCTTTGGATGAATGTTGTTGTTCTGGATGAATGCCTCATATTCTGTGCACTAGACCATAAAGCATTATGTTCTGCTTATGTGTAGCCCTGTAGCCATTTGCCTGACATAAAAATGACAGCACACAAGACAAAGTTTAATTAGCATCAGGTTTCCTTTTGATTTTCTCTGTTTGAACTGCACAGTACCATGAACAAGCTTACTGAATTTTTATTTTTATGTTTTTCAAGGCAGAGTTGAGCACCTGACCGCCGCCCTCGCATCTTCCTCGACCCGGAGCAACAACTCACCTCTCAGAGACTCCACGCGACTCACGGTGAGCTTGATGCTGCTTGGTACTGCCGCTAGCTGCTAACTGCTGCTGCTTGCTGCTTGCTGCTGCTAGCTAGCTGCTACTGCTTGCTAGCTGCTTGCTGTTGCTGCTAGTTGCTGCTTGCTGCTACTGCTAGCTGTAGCTGCTGCTGCTTGGTTGCTGCTGCTGCTGCTAGGTTGCTTGCTTGCTGCTGCTGCTGCTAGGTTGCTTGCTTGCTGCTGCTGCTTGCTAGGGTTGTAAAATTGGGTATTTTTTGCTTGCTGCTGCTGCTAGGTTGTTAGCTTGCTTGCTGCTGCTGCTAGGCTGTTAGGTTGATGTTAGTTGCTAGGTTGATTGGTGCTGCTGCTAGGTTGATTGGTGCTGCTGCTAGGCTGTTAGGTTGCTGTTAGTTGCTAGGTTTTAGATGCTTGCCCTTGCAGTAGTTTTTTTCTTGCTTGCATGATGATGCTGTTTAGGTGCTGCTGCTGTTAGGTTGTTGTTCTGGTTCCTAGATGTTGCTTAGGTGCTGCTGCTGTTAGGTTGTTGCTTAGGTGCTGCTGCTGTTAGATGTTGCTTAGGTGCTGCTGCTGTTAGGTTGTTGCTTACGTGCTGCTGCTGTTAGATGTTGCTTAGGTGCTGCTGCTGCTGTTAGGTTCACAATTGCTGCTGCTGCTTAGGAGCAGTAGTGTTTAGGTGCTTAGGAGCAGTAGTGCTTAGGTGCTTAGGAGCAGTAGTGTTTAGGTGCTTAGGAGCAGTAGTGTTTAGGTGCTTAGGAGCAGTAGTGTTTAGGTGCTTAGGAGCAGTAGTGCTTAGGAGCAGTAGTGCTTAGGAGCAGTAGTGCTTAGGAGCAGTAGTGTTTAGGTGCAAGATATTTAGTTGGTACTTGAGAGAAATTTCTTTTATTTATTTACGACTTCCAGTAACCTTCATAGCTTCTTTGTTTAGGTGCTCCAGTGGCTGCAACCTCGTCGGCACCCTTCATCGACTTGGAGCCGGACCTGCTCAAGCGTCGTCGTCTTCTTCCCGGAGCGTCGTCATCTTCTTCCCGGTGCCGGACCTGCTCAATTGTTATTGCTGCTGCTGGTAATTGCTTCAGGCCTTCTACTTGCGCTGCTATAGCTTGCTGCTGCTAGCTTGCTGCTAGCTTGGTGCTACTGCTGCTAGCTTGCCTGCTGCTGCTAGCTTGCTGCTAGCTAGCTTGGTGCTGCTGCTAGCTTGGTGCTACTGCTAGCTTGCTGCTGCTACTAGGTGTTGTTGGATGGTGGTACTGGCTGCTCAGCTGGTCGATATGTGCTATGGTGCTCAATTAGTGTACATGTGCTATGGTGCTCAGCTGGATTTTTTGGTGTATATGTGCCATGGTGCTCAGCTGGTGGATTGTTTTGCATGTGTATATGGTGTCATTTTCTTGTGCAGGGATCGACAGAGTTGCCCATTATCGCCGAAATGTTGATTCATTTCCGTTTCGGCGAAAATGGGGCACTCATATGTCCATAAATTAGCATAGGTCATGCCCAATTTTTCCGTGAAATCTTGCGCTAACTTTATGCATTTTTCCTACTTAGTTCGAACATGGCCAACAACGAAGAGGCCGGCGGCAGCGGTAGCAAGCCATTCTGGATGCTAACCGATGAAATGGAGGTGATGGAGTCACAACCTCGCCGCGACGACGGCGAGGATGATGGCACCGATCCAGAGTACCGAGCGGACGATGCCGCCGAGGATGACACCACTGATGGTGCCGCCGAGGATGACACCACGGATGGTGCCGGCGAGGATGACACCGGCGCACCGAAGAAGCTACGGAGGGAGCGTCGCCCGAATGTGCTCAGCACCGTGAAGCAGGCATTCACCGAAGTGAACGCCACTGGGCTTCCAACGGCGCCCCCTGATTTAGTCAAAGGTTACGCTGCCCAACTCGGGTGCATCCTCCGGAGCACGGTCTCGATCAACACCGAGAACCTCGGGCATCCCGACCGAGCGAATTTGCGCACCCTCCTCTTCCGGAAGCTGCACGAACGATACGAGTTCCCGGTGGACCGCTCAGAAAAGCGTCTCATGCGGAACAAAGTGCACAATGCCGCCCTCACGAAGATGAGCACCGCCCTCGCTAGTTGGAGGAACCGAGTGAAGAAAATGATTAATAATGGTGAGAGTTACGAGAAGATCAAGGAGTCAAATCCCTCGATCACCGAGCAAGACTACGCTGATTTCAAGATCAAGTGCGAGAGCGAGTCAACGTCGGATTCTAGTCAGTGGGGGAAGGACATGCGAAAACTGAACTTAGGCACCCACAAACTTGGTCCTGGCGGTTTTAGGGTGGCGCAACCGAAATGGGACGCCGCGGATGAGGAGCGTGTGAAGAACGGCCTCGAGCCCCTCTTTCCGCAATACAAAAACAAGCAAACCAGGAACTTTCTCCTGGCCCGGTACCGTCTTGACCCGGAAACAAAGGAGCTCACCACCACTCCGGATGTGAAGGAGTTTGAGGCTCTTCTGGTAAGGAATGCACCCGCTTAATTAGCTCCTTTATGGTTGCATTCTTATTGATGAATCCAAATTTCTAAATGGTTCATGCATGTTTCCTCCCGTAGGCTAAGGAGGTTGCTGCGGAAAGTGAAAAGGAAGCTAGTAGCGGCGCGGGGTCCACGAGCTCCTCGCAGTGTGCCTCTTGGGACAACCCTTTAAATAGGGCGTTGAATGCCCACAAGAAGAGGGATCCATTGAGTAAGCCGACGTCGGCTGGTCGTGTGGTCGGCGAAGGATGCTCTATGAAATGGTCAGAATACTATAAGTCGGGAAAAAGGGAGAAAAAGGCCACCATCGATGAGAAGGAGGTCGCACAGCTCAAGGCACAAGTTGCGCAGATCCCGACATTGGTCCAGGAGCAAGTGCGGCAACAAGTGCAACATATCGTGGAGACCCAACAGAGGACGCAACGACAGCAAGTGGAGGACCAAGTGGGCACGACGCTTAGCTCCATCATCCCTACCTTGGTTGCCGGTCTGGACGCGTGGTATAGGGGAGGAAAAAGGGGCCTCCCCCGGTTCTCAGTTTCACGGGCAGCAACTCCCACAACGTGGAGCCATCGGTGAGTCCGCAGGCGGCAACAATGGTGTCTCCGGCGGCGCCAACATTGGTGGCTCCCGCAGCGCCAACCACGGTGGCTCCCGCGGCGCCAACCTTGGTGTCTCCCGCGGCGCCATTACTTCAGCTCAATGCACCCGTCGCTGCGGATAATACGCCGCCCGGCACCGCGCCAACAAGCGGCCACTCCATCAGTGGCACGCCCGCCGCCGGCGGTGCCTCGACCTTAGCCGAGCTGGACGCCATCACGGTAACCAACCCTCGTCTCCGATGACTTCCATATCCTTGCCTTTGACTACGCTAGCCATCCCTAACGCCCTACATGTTTTCCGCAGGGTGCCGCCGCCGACGTCCCTTGCACTCTCCTGCATTTTGTGAACGGCGAGTTGATTGATGTTGCCAAGGCCAAAATCGTTCAACCGAGCAACCGCCAGTTACACGGTGTACCCATGGCACCCGACGTGTATAGGATTCAACTGGTTCGGGTGCTTAGTGGCTACGACGACGTGGTACCTCCCTTTCAACCCCAAGGCGCCGACGCGGATGAGGTCCTTACCCTCCACCAATGCTTCAATTGGTCCATGGTTTGGCCAAAGAGCCGGATTCGTTTGGGGGCGAGCGACACCACCCCACGGACAGCACCCCAAGCCGTGCCGGCGCCAAGCCATGGCAAGACCACCCCAACGGTGCCGCCATCAGCCGACGAGGACATGCATATGGCACGGCACAGGATCCGAACGATGGTCCGGACGAGGACAGTACGTTCGCCAACCTGGACTGCAACTTCGATTTTGGGGTGATGGACTACGATCTCAGTAGCCAACCCTCTCAAGCTGCCGCCGAGGGGAAAACCTATTGCAACAAGCGGCGCCTATTCTGTTCTCAGGAGATGCCTCCAGCTGCCGACTTCACCGAGACTCAGCCGATAGCCGAGGTGAGAAGTGTTATCAGTCCTAACACACTGAAGAAGGCTTGCGAAGAGGAGAATGCAGTCCCAGTAAATATAAAGCCGAAGGGACGGAAAAGAAAGAAGAAGGACGACAAGTCCGCCGGCCAGCCGGCACCTATCCGTGCTCGGGACGGGCCACCGGTGCCCAAGAATATCGAGGCGAGGGTGCATGTGTCGGGTGAGCGGATGCTAATTCAAAGATTGTACGATGCTGCACCCGGTCCTATGCGATCTCCGGTTGACGGTATTCAGTTTATGGAGGAGCGGCGTCTCGGGGAGAAAGATAATGGATACCCGGTGTATATTGCCAAGGTGCCCTCGGGCCATGGCTTTGTCGATAGTGGCTTCGCGGAGAAGATCTTCCTGCGGTATGATGACATCTTTGCCATGCTGAACAGTTATCCGCTGCACTACACCTTCATTCGCCTATACTCGCTCAGCAAGGCGATGCGGATCATTAGACACAACATCCCGTACATCGCGATAGCCGACCCCTTCTACATGCGTGCCGTCCACTTGGCCACCGCCGGAGACCGGGCAGTCGCGAGTGGATACCTCAAAGACTTCTTTCTAGCGAACCAGAAGAAGTGTAACATCCTCCTGCCTGTATTTCCCGAGTAAGTCACCCCCTCACCGTACCGGTCTTAACTCATGATTTTTTTAGATTTCAATCGTCATGTTCTTAAACATTATGTGTTCTACGCAGAGACAAAACCTGCACACTCATCTCCATAACCCCGAAACATTCCGTGGCCACATACCTCGATGCGGACGGTAAGTCAACCACGGACTACACGAATGTCAAGAGCGTACTTGATGATGCTCTCAATGCCTACGTCAAAGCGAAAGGCAACATGCAGAGGCCAAATGTTAGGTACGGGAAGCATGTGTTCAAGCACCAAACAAAGTTTCCCTGCGTCAAGAAGCCGCCTTCTAGTAACAAGGATGCCTACTACGCCCTCTATCACATGGATAAGTTCATACGGGACCAGCAGCAGCTTACGCTACACGAGCATCTCGGAGACCGGGCCAACAAATTGGCGCGGGTCCCTGACGACGGCATCAAGCAAGACTTCTTCCGCATCCAAGTAGAGTTTTGTGAAATCATCCATCAAGATGTCGTTAGAAGCGCGGGGGAGTTCTACGCCGGCTATCAGCCGTCAAACAGTGACATAGACACAATGCTCAAAATGCAGGGTGACGACTACCGCTCATGGATGTGCTTGAAGAAAGGCGGCAGTTTTATCCACGCTCCGCAAAAGTCTTGATGTGCGAGCCTAGTTATGTAGTTGTGAACTAAAGACGAGCTTCTGTAATAAACTTTATCCAGCACTTTACTTGCATGTCTGTTTAATTACTAGTTCGGCTATGTTTGTGAACTTATATATATGGCTCTATCGTTTTCCGCACTTGATTTGGTCGTTAATTTTGTTTGCATATGCCGATGATTAGAATGTTCGGTCAATCTGTACACTCCGGGGTGTCGCTAGTGAGCCTGGTGTGATGACACAAATATCAATCTCTTGTGCATCCTACCTGGCCTCACTAACGCCATCCCGGGATGTTCATATTTGTTTCGACCAACAATGTATGAGGCATTCCATTTAGTTCATACTAGCTACTTGTTTCTTATTTGAGTTGGCACTTCTTAATTGCATTGGCCGATGATTAGAATGGTTGGTCACTTGTACACTCCGTGGTGACGTAAGTGAGCCTGGTGTGATGGCACAAATATCCATGTCTTGTGCATCCTACCTGGCCTCACTTACGCCATCACGGAATGTTAATATTTGTTTTGACCGACAAAGTATGAGGCCCTTGTCATTCTTCCATTTGCTTTGGTATCTCAATATGCCGATGATTAGAATGTTCGGTCACCTATACACTCCGGGGTGTCGCTAGTGAGCCTGGTGTGATGGCACAAATATCAATCTCTTGTGCATCCTACCTGGCCTCACTAACGCCATCCCGGAATGTTAATATTTGTTTTGACCGACAAAGTATGAGGCCCTTGTCATTCTTCCATTTGCTTTGGTATCTCAAAATGCCGATGATTAGAATGTTGGTCACCTATACACTTGGGGGAGGGGTCAGTGAACCTGGTGCGATGACACAAGTATCAATCTCTTGTGCATCCTACTTGGTTTCACTGACGCCTTCCCTAAATGTTAATATTTGTTTGGACTGACAAAGTATGAGGCCCTTGTCATTCTTCTATTTGCTTTGGTATCTCAAAATGCCGATGATTAGAATGTTGGTCACCTATACACTTGGGGGAGGGGTAAGTGAACCTGGTGCGATGACACAAGTATCAATCTATTGTGCATCCTACTTGGTTTCACTTACTCCGTCCCTAAATGTTAATATTTGTTCCGACCAACAATGTATGAGGCATGCCTTTTAGTTCATACTACTTGGATCGTTTTTGAGTTTGCTCTTATTCGTTGCAAACATCTATGAGCGTGCACTAATGTTTCTTTGGCTTGTGCATATGTACGCAGATATGACGTGGTATGTCGTGTACAAGGGCAAGGTTCCCGGAGTCTACAACGACCGGGAGGAGTGTCGGAGACAGGTTCACCGTTTTAGCGGTAACAGCTACAAAGGGTACACCACTAGAGCGGAGGCCGAAGACAGATACGCACGCTATCTGGCGGGAGAGAGGACGGAGCGGAGGAGGAACCGGATGAAGACCACTTTCATCGGGACGGTGCTAGTAGTGACTCTAGCTCTCTTCTATGTGATGCTAGTTTAGATGATCGACCTTGTGCCACTACTAGCTCATTTGTGACTTGTAACACCGTAACTTGCATTGTAACCTCTAATGTGAATGCTTGTGAATCATGTGGGGCTAATGTGAAGAACTATGTATGGATAAGCTGTGCTGTTGTTTATATGCTGTTATATATCCTGTATTGTGCTATTGTACTGTCATATACAACCTGTATAAATACCTGCCAAGATACAAAAAAAAATTCGAAATCTTAGCAGTGGCGCACTAGTGGACCATCTGTGGCGCACTACCACTAAGTAGCAGTGGCGCACTGCTACTGATCCAGTGGCGCACTGCCCTGTGATCCTCTCCGAGACTAGCAGTGGCGCACAAGGATAAGTAGCAGTGGCGCACGTCCTGGAGAGGGCAGTGGCGCACGTACTCACGCAGCAGTGGCGCACCTACTAGCTGGACCAGTGGCGCACGCAAGACGGTAGCGGTGGCGCACCTCTTCTACACAGTGGTGGCGCACTGCCTCTGACCAACAGTGGCGCACCACTTTGGAGTAGTAGTGGCGCACTGGTGGGCATGTCAATGGCGCACCAGGCAGTGCGCCACAGGTATCCAGGCTAGTAGTGGCGCACCCCTAGTGCGCCACTACTATGTGTTAGCAGTGGCGTGATAACAGTGGCGCACCACTAGTGCGCCACTGATGGCTATATGTGGTGCGCCACTGAAAGCCTTTTTTCTAGTAGTGGAATCACCCAGATCAAGATCTGGAGTTTTCCCCAACGCCACCCAATCTGGCCCAGATCTTCACCGCCGGAGGCGCCGCCGGAGGAGAGTCTCCGCCACCACCCCGACCAGGGACGCCGCCCTGGTCGCTGCACGCAGATGAGCCGCCACCACTGCCCTAGCAGCCATGGTGCCGATCTCCGGCATCCACCACCCCAGTCCACCTTCGGGGGCTGGGCCCGCCGCCACCGCGGCAAGGGCCGGCGGCAGCGGCGGCTAGAGGAGCAGGCGGCGGGGGCTAGTTTCTTAATTGAGTATGCTTTATCTTGTTATGGTGGGAGGTTTTGCCCTTGTCCCTTGTAATAAGTCTGAATCTTAATTATGATACTTGGCTGCGATGCGGCTTTCTTTCATGAAAGCTGGGGGCGATGCCCTTTATTCGAAAAAAAAATCGATAAGGCAAGGTTAGGTATCAAACCCAATGGCCGTAAGGTTTTGGAGAATCTGTCATAATTCATCGATCTCAGATTCACAAAATGATACAACCGTGTATTATTGTACCCGAGCCCTTTAATTTCAGGGTATTAATTGAAGCTTATGTAAACTAATACGTAGTACAAACTATGCCGTTCTATTACTTCACGAGCTATGCTTAACTCATTGTCACCTACTATATTTCTAAGGTCAACTAATATTGGATCTTGTGCATGATGATGTGAACCTTCAAGCCAATTGTGCAGTTGGGTATAACATAGCTTTCAATCATTTGCACTGAGCAGTCACCGCAGAAGGAATCTTTGCAAGTTGACATATAACATACAACCATATGACGTTGTTCTGCTTATCTATTTCGTCTCTAAGCCTCGAGGTCAACTCATTCCACGTTCTACAAAGGGTCATCTATTACACGCAACTGTTACCAGATCAAATTCGTTACGCTACTCCAATCTAAATGAAAAATATAATTTTATATGTTCAAGATATTTGAATAATATACCCTGCTAGCTATTGTCTTATGATGTATGATTGCAATTTGCAACGCATGCATATAACGGGAGGCGCCGGTTTGCTGTCTTCTAGCCTTATCTTTTACATCTGGGAGACGACAATGTCAATGTACTGGTAAAGAGTGCAGACTGCTGCCTCGCACCCTGATGACCCCATTAAGCCCTACGAACTTTAGTTGTGGTTAGACGTGGTTCGAGATGGCCATGAACTTGGTGAATAAGGGTTGCCCAAGGATGGCGTGTAGGCGCCAACCACCACAAAGGTCAGGGTCTCCTTGCGGAAGTTTTTCGGGATTCCTAAGGTGACATCAAGAGTTATGCGGCCGAGGGGCTACTGGGGCGAGACCAGCCTTATGAGCGCGGGATTTTTATGTCATCCAGTGTTCTATCATAGTGGAGGTTGAGACTCCTACCAGCGTCGCGATGAGGACTCAGGTGATTCAGATGTTGTTGACGATAGGCTAACACTACAGGCATGGGAGTCTACGCCGAGGGCTAGGCTATACGCCGACGGCCAAATGTCGGGGCGGTCGGCGTACGGCCTCGTCGGGGCAGCTCCGAACACTGACCGTCGGCGTTCGAATGCCGTCGGCGTAGAGGATGCTACGCCGAGGGCTGCCCTCTGCGTCTACCTGGCCCTCGGCGTAGGCACCAGCATAGCTCCTGTTCCACACGCGACGCGACGGTGCGCTCACGGCGTCAGGTAAGACGCCGAGGGCCACGCTCGGCATAGGGCATGCCCCCCCCCCCCCATGCCGACGGCAACCCTCAGCATAGGGCATGTGAGGAGCTGATTAGGGCGAGGTGGCTCAAGGAGGACGAGGAGTTTGCAGCCGTGTCGAGGCGTAACATGGAGAACCGAGGCACGGTGGCACACACTGCGCGGGAAACCGCAACTACAACCGCTACAAGGGGAAAGTGGTATGTATATACATGGAACGACCTTCTTTCATTTCCCGTCATGTTACATTTGTGATACGCATAACCTTTCTTTTCGCATGCAGTTGGCCGAGGCAGCACCTGGGGTGGTGCTTCATGATGCCGAGATATATGACATGATGCGGACAAAGAAGAAGCCCGATCCCGCATTGCCTCAGTCCCAGTACTACGGCAATACCAAGGCCGCCAAGGATGACTACTGCGACATGGTGATGTCTCGTCACCCGGAGGTGGATGACCCCTTGCACATGCCGATCGACGAGGAGTCGTTGGTCCTGTCGGGGCGCGGGCGTAGGCATAGCTGTTACCCCTTTCTGAATAAGGCGGTCAAGCCTACCCCAGCCACGAGCTACACGCGTCTCAAGCATACCCTCACCGCCGACAGCCCCCAGCCTCGTCCCCGGCCTGCTCGTCCACCCGCCTACGATGTAAGTTTTCCTCATTTTTATCCTCTTTCCGGTTTTCATTCCTACATGGCTAAGTGTTGATGAGATCCATTGTTTCTGAAATTGTAGCCTGAGTTCGAGGCGGCCTTCGAAGCCTGTAATGAAGCGTATCAGCAGGCCTCTGCGCAGTGGAATAAGCAGCATACGGCCTACATGGCGTATGTAGAAGTAAGTTTAAATCTTTCTTCTCGCAAGTAGATGACAAGTCTCAGTTTGATGCTTTATTTTTTCAAAGCCTGACTTGTAACCTATCTTGCAGGCACTGATGATTTCTTTGACTACTGGTACACCGCCACCGGCTCAAGTTCCCATGGCGGGGAAATTGCCTATCATGCCATCGAGGGCAACTGTCGCTATGACTTACTACGGATCCATACCAGTAAGTTCTTTGCCAAACCGGTAGTTACCACTTTCCTTTGCCTCGCAAGTTGCTAACATGTAGGGAACATGTAGGGTACGGGATGCTCCAGGAACCAGGCCTCGCGGGGTGGGCGCGAGGTCACACCGGTTCATGGAGGTGGTCCGTCTCCTGGGCGTACTCCCGGTGCCTCTCTGTCGACTTCTCCTGGGCGTACTCCCGGTGCTTCTCCGTTGACTTCTCCTAGGCGTACTCCCGGTGCCTCTCCGTCGACTTCTCCTGGGCGTACTCCCAGTGCCTCTTCAGCTGGTTCTTCTGCAGCTTCTACTGGAGCGCAACCTTGGACCCGGGCTTCTCGTTTCACCAATGATGAGGGCGGACCCGCCCGGGTCCTTCATGTAGTTGGCTCACACTATCTATGCGCTTGCATGCTACTACTCCCTCCGGTTCATATTAATTGACTCTAATATGGATGTATCTAGACACATTTTAATTCTAGATACATTCATATTGAAGTCAATTAATATGAATCGGAGGGAGTACTACTATTCCTATCATGCGCTACCTACTACTATGTATTTGGATGACATGGCACTCTCCTCTTGTATGCATGTTATTATGTGCACCATGTATATGCTATTATGCGGATTTTATGCTATTTTGGTGAATTATGGCGAATTTGCATGTATTTGGACTGCTGAACTGTGATAAGTGAACTGCTGAACTGAGATAAGTGAACTGCTGGAACGAAAAAAATATGAGCAGGTCTACGCCGAGGGCAATGCCGTCGGCCATAGACCCCTGCTGTGACCATATTGTCAGGTCTATGCCCTGCCGAGGGCATTACCCTCGGCGTAGACCTTGCGTCTGGCCGTCGCAGCTGGCAGCCCCAGGACGCGCCACGTCGCTCGACGGCGCATAGGGAGCCTGCCCTATGCTGAGGGCTATGCCGTCGGTGTCTGGCTCTGGCCGTCGCAGCTGGCAGCCCCAGGACGCGCCACATCGCTCGACGGCGCACAGGGAGCCTGCCCTATGCCGAGGGCAATGCCATCGGCGTCTGGCGCCGCTCCGTTAACGGCGACGGCGTGCCGCCACGAGACGCCGAGGGCAGCGAAGCCGAGGGTGAAGGTGCACCGTCAGCGTAGGCGGCGTACGCCGGCGGCCCGGGATCCTATGCCGAGGGACCCAGACGCCGAGGCCATACGCCGAGGGCTGCCGTCGGCGTAGCCTACGCCGAGGGCCAGGCGTGGCTACGTCAAGGGCAGCCGGCCGTCGGTGTCTCCGGCCGTTACTGTAGTGTAATGCAGAGATTTTATCTGAGGTTCTGTTTTCTTACTGTGTTTCTGCTGCTACGTGTTGTATTATGATCCAAATTCATATATTGAAGGGAGGCTAACTTCTAACGAGCGGAGCGAGGCCCGTCGCGGGAGGCTTGGGGCGAAGCGTAGCGGAGTCAGAAGTTAGCCCATACGTCGTGCCCTGCAGGGACGCCTGCGAAGGGGGTGCGGGGGCGGCAGCCCCCGTGGTACGGTACGGATCATTGGCACCGCCTATATATACATCTTGTAAGCCGCCGGCTAGGGTTTATCAGAATATAAGATAACCCACGGCGTTTGTAAACACCCCCGATATAGTGAAGTTTTGCTGGCTGGCGCCCGTGGTTTTTTTTTCCCTTCTGTGTTGGAAGAGTTTTCCACGTTAAATCTCGTGTCTCCGCTGCGTTTTCCTTTATCGTTCTTCGTTATTTGCTTGTCGCTTTTATAGCACTATCTACGGAAGAAACTTCAACCAATGTTACAAAACAAATTGGCAATATTAATACAAAATTCCTTTACTATCCCTACAAGAGGAGGAAGCAGCATCTATCTTTTTGTTTCTTGATACGCGAGTCAAATATAGTATTGAAATTTTGCAGCAGAGTAGATGCATAAAGGTTACCTAGCACCGAAGCACCAAAAGAGGAGGAAACAGAATATGTATTCCCCATGAGGTAGATGGTTGCCTGTTTTATTGTGCAACTGGGAGGGAGGGTAGACAAAAAAAATTCCATTTGCTCAAGCTCAACTACTATGTTTGAAAAAGGTTTAACTCCAAGACTGTGTCCTTATATGGATGGTGAATACAATCGCTGAACCGAACGCTAACACCCATGAGCAAGCAGCAGCAGGCAAGGAGAGACGGCGACGACGATGCTGGGAGCAGAACCCAGCGACTCCCCGAGGAATGCCTGGCGATGGCCATCTGCCTGACCTCCCCAGCCGACGCCTGCCGCGCCGCTGTGGTGTCCGCGGCTTTCCGGTCAGCAGCGGACTCGGACGCCGTGTGGGAGCGGTTCTTGCCGCCGGATTGCGACGCCATACAGGAGCGGGCAGTCCACCTCGTGGATGCCTCCTCCAAGAAGGAGCTCTTCATGGACCTCAGCGACGAGCACATCCTGCTTGACGACGGCAAGATGGTTAGTTGGTTACTTCACTGTCCCACTTTTGGTATCTCGCGGTAAGTTTTGTTAGGGCATATACAATTTATTCTCTTATAGTAATTCACGTCATCTAGAAAAGATGATAAGTAATGCATCATCTCTTATTGTTATCTCTTACTATAAATGAGAATTAATTAATTTTAGCACGAAATTCTGTGTCTAAGGAAAGACAAGCTGTACAATGGGGAAAAATAGTCTTCCCTCATATTTTATAAGAGATTATCCCTTAGCTAGGGAAGACAACCTTCTCTTTCTTCCTTCTCTCTCCTGCAACTAAGCAAAAATCATACGTGACAGATGTAAGTGAAGGCTGATGCTCTTACTTTTTTCTAACGACTAGAGGGAACTTTCATGTGAAATTGTTATCACGTATTGCTTCGGGTTTTTTTCCACTATTGCTTCATCTTGTAAAAAATTATGTCTGGTGCCTATTTTTTTCTACCAGATTATAATTATAAAGTAAGTTTTTTTGCGAAATTATAAAGTAAGTTCACTAATACACTGGCTTGCATCTTGCCTTCTAACGATTTAGTTAAATATATAGAGTTTTGGGCTCCAAAGAACAAATGGCGCCAAATGCTACATGCTGTCTCAAACCGAACTGGGAATTGATTGGATCAATGTAGATCTTTACTGGAGAAAGAGGTCGGACCCGGATTCGAGGTATTCTATGCATACTCCCTCTTATAAAAATACGAGTGTCAATTATATGTAGTAAAAAAAAATGTTTCGGCCTGTCCTGTCGCTCCGCGTGGTGTTGGGCAGGTGAATCTGAAAACTAGCTCAGCCACCCTCCCCTCATCTTCTTGCCGCCATCGTCGGCACAGGCCGCTGGGCAAAGCCCGCGCGGTGCCAACTGCGGCGAACATGCCTCTACCCGCGTGCTTGGAAGGGAGACACGAGGTTTTCTCGGCCGACGGCGGTGCTCCCAGGAAGGAGGAGGTTCGGCTTTGGGCAGGGGGTGTTGACATGGTGGCACAACGTTGTGATGTAGGAAGTGCGGGGCAGAAGGCGGCGGGGGGGGGGGGGGGGGCGCTGCGCAGGCGGAGCCCATTTGGCATAGATCTGGGCCCTTATGTCCCATATGTCTAGGGCGGGTGGGCCTGTTCTATGCACCGTGTGTTCTTCACTCGGTGGTGATGTAGCTTGTGCTGGCTTTAGCGGCCACGGTGGCCGGCCTATTTCAGGGTGGTGGCGGGCTTTACAGGGGCCTGGCCGGACTCTCTTGGGACTAGTGTGTGTACGGCAACATAATCGAGTGGGGATCGCTCAACCCGTAAAGGCGTGGCATCCGGGTATATATGGATGATAGGGTGTTACAAATACCGGGATAAGGTAGAATTGCGTACAACTATACAAGTCATACTAACACCCTCTCTCAATCTTAACCGAGTTAACAAGGTGAAGATTGCAACGACATGTTTGAAATGCAGGCCATGTCAAAGGCTTAGTTAAGATATCAGCAAGTTGATTCTTCGAAGAAATAAACTTGATCTGAAGAAACTTCCGAGCCATCATATCACAAAAAAGTTGACAATCCACCTCAATATGCTTCATCCGAACATGAAATTAAGACTGAAATTGAAGATAAATACGTCGCCTTAATATTGTCACACTATAATATGGGTGGACTGTCTTGTCAAATATGCAGCTCATGCAATTAATAGAGACCGTAACCAAACCACTTCAGCAGTGGTCCAGTGGTATTAGAAGTGTCTTATACTCCGACTTAGTACTTGACGGAGACATAATAACTTGCTTTCGACACTCCATGCAATTAGATTGGGTCCATAAAAGATAGCATTTCTTCCGTTGATAAGCGATCATCTGGGTACGTACCCTGTCCAAAGTGCATCAAAGAATGCAGCAAGTACTGGAGAAGATAAAGCTTGAATATGTAGTCCATAGGATGGGATGTGCTCAACATAAACAAGAATCTGTTTGACAACAGATTAATGCATAATGTGAGGAGTACGAAGAAACTAACATAATTTGTTGATTGAAAACGATAGATGAAGATGAGTGATAGTGAAGTACCGAAGAACACCAATAATGCTACGATACTCACTGGAGTCTGCAGTATTCGCTACCAAAATAATCTTATATACTTCATACTACGTGAAAATACTCTCTAAATTGTGAGAAACACACGTGGGTATAATTACATCCAAGTGTATTATGAATATTTTATATATTTGATAGGGTGTTATAAATACATGTACAAATACCAGGATACGGTAGAACCAGGTACAACTATACAACTCATGCTAACAGTGTGCCTCTGCGGTGGCTTTATGGGCCCGCTGGACCAGGCCGGACCTAACTTGGACCGGTGTGTCATTTGCTGCGTCCGGTCAACTACTGACTTTGGCTGTGGAGGTAGTTCCCTCCCGCGCGGTCGCAATACCGTTGGCCCCGATTCAAGCTACTATTCGCCTCTTCCTTGCATGCCTCGTGATGGTAACCTCGGTGAGATGATAATGGTGTCTTTGTGATTGTAGTGGCGCATGTTCGTGTACAATGAGGTGGTATTGAGGCCTCGACCTCTTGGGGCTTTTGTGCAACAGATCACCCAGTGGTTGTGGATAGTGTTGTTTCGGGAGAAATGCTTGTCGCCTCGACCGACACCAATGCGGTGTCATCCTCGGGTGGCATCGTTCCTTTATGGAGGACACCGTGACTACCCTACGCCCACTTCCCCCTGTGGGCGTAAACCCTAGGACCATATGGTCCGAGCAACAACGTCTTCGCTTTCCTTTTTAAGTTGATGACTGGTCCTTGACGATCCGGCTTCTCCAGAGAGTGCATCAGTTGCGGGCCACCTTCCTTTAGGTTATCTGTCTGTGTCTCCATTTTGTTTCTTCTTTCGAGCGCGTATTTGCTGCTTCACCAGCATTTTTTTGCATCAGACTCTCTTTCGAGGAATTATCTTTAGAAAAAAGATCATTTGGAAAAGGCGTTAACTTTTTCTAATTCGATTAGGTTCTCCAAGGTGGCAGAGCTTCTCTCAGTCTGCTGGTTTGGCGTCTCCGGCAGCATCAGCAGCAAGGAGCTCTCTACTGGTACCCACTACGCCGGCTACCTCGTCTTCAAGCTCACCAACGGCGCCTCCGGCCTCGCCTCCCCAAGCCAGCACTCGCTCGTCAAGGTCAACGGGCAGATGGTGGGGAATCTCCACACGGTGTCTCTCCATCCGTGCGACCGTGCCCATTGCGGCCTCGGTGACGACAAAACGGTGCCGCACGACCACGAGAAGGATGACTATGGAGGCGCCGTCGTTGTCGTCAGGTACCCGCGGCAGAGGGCCGACGGGTGGATGGAGCTGGAGATGGGGGACTTCCACACAGGCGACGGTGCACATACACAGGAGGATGACATTAATGTGATACTGCGCGAGTACGACGAGCTGCGCTGGAAGAAGGGGCTCATCGTCGAAGGAATTGAGATCAGGCCTAGAAACTAGCTAGTTCGGTGTGACTGACTGGCTTGTCTTTCTTTTTGGCGAATACCGACTGGCTTGTCTGGACATGCGTGCACAACTGCACATACAGGTTCCAATAAGGTCGCTCTGTATTACAGAATAAAAACTGCTTGTTTACCTTTGAATGGAAGACGAGTCTCTCGTCATCAAATGAATCAAAATAAGGCCATCGACATGTTAATTGGATCCGTACCAGATAGACTGGAGTAGCTGAAAAGACTTCGTCTCAGTTCGAATGGCGGCGATTTACACAAAAATAACCCTTTGTTGCAACTGTAGCACAGACTGACCCTCCGGACAAACTATTTCACCCATCTAACCCTTTTGTGTGACGCCCCTCCCATGGGCGCCACACATGGCAGTGTGGCGCCCGTGCCTGCGGCGCCACTCTCCCAGCCGACGTGGTGCCCTCGACGCTGAGCTGGTGCGACGATCCGACGTGACAGGATGTGTGGCGCCGCTCCCATCGGCGCCACACATGCACTTGTAATTGCCCAAAACATACTGCAAGACAAATCGCCTGGGACTTAGCCGTTTTGGCGAGGCTGTTTGTGTGGCGCCGATGCCACGGGCGCCACACTTCACAGTGTGGCGCCCGTGCCTGCGGCGCCACTCTCCCAGCCGACGTGGTGCCCTCGACGCTGAGCTGGTGCGCCGATCCGACGTGACAGGATGTGTGGCGCCGCTCCCATCGGCGCCACACATGCACTTGTAATCGTAAGCGTCGTCGCCGCGCCCCCCGTACATGCCGTGCCCGCCGTCGACAGCCGCGCGCGCGGGCGCCGCCGCCACCACACGGGACAGAGAGAGGAGGGTCGGGGCCACCGCGGCAGTTACGAGGAGGGGCCGGGGCCGTGGCCACCACCGCGCGCCGTCGGCCGCCGCCGCCGTCGTCCACCATACGGGAGAGAGGGGCACCACAGTACACACAGCGCCCCTCTCACATTCTTTTTTTTTTGTTTTTTTTAAACTTAACAATTTTTTTAATTAATTTAACTTTAATTTTAACTTAATACAATAAGTTTAACTTAACCAAAAATTAACTTAATTAACCAAAAATTTAACTTAACAAAATTTTAACCAAAAAAAACACCGCGACCCCGCATGCATGTGTTGTGTTTCGACTCCGCCGCCGTAGGTCCCTAGCCATCGTCAACCCATTGCCGCTTCAGTCAAGGAACGCACGCGCGCGTACACTATATGATCCTTGTCATATCGGAACTCGTCACGCCTCGACGACGAGATTCTCGTCCGGTAGACATATCCGAGAAAACTCTCTCTAAGTTGAAAAAATGTTGGAAACCCTATATTACTGCTACTAGGTGTTTTTTATGTAGTCCCATGCAAAGTTGGTCGGGTGGCGCCCGCCGCTTCTGACCATGCATGATGATGACACCTCGATGCCTCCTGATAGTATCGGTCATGTGTTGTGTTTCGGCTTCGCCGACAATGCACAATGATGCCACGTATACTCTCACACACTAAACAAACGCCTTTGAATTGTGCTAGAGGACGAGATCAAATGTGGTAGACCAATATTTGGCGAATCCGTCGAGCCAATTAGATCACCGCCAACGCGCTCGTCCTCGCCTCCCTCTTCGTGACGCCGTTAAAAAAAACCTTTAATCGCCGCCAACGCGCTCGTCCTCGCCTCCCTCTCCGTGACGCCGTTAAAAAAAACCTTTAATCGCCGCCAACGCGCTCGTCCTCGCCTCCCTCTCCGTGACGCCGTCGTCTGCCGCCCCGTCTCGCGCTCTTCCGCGACACCCTCTCCCACCCCTTCCTCGCCCCCTCCTTTTGCCACCGCCCTTTTGCCACCGCCCCCCTTCTTCACTTAATTAATTTGTTTTTACTACATGTTTTCAGGACTGACATATGGCGGACGATAGAGCTGACCCGATTATGGCCAACTATGATCCGGACGCTGAAGAACATATAATGGGCATCATAAACGGCGATATTCTATTTGTGCCGACCGAACAAGAAGAAGATGATATCTCTTCTTATCTGAACCTTGACGGTCAAGATGAAGGCCATCGGCAAGATGATAATGAAGAAACGTCGATAAACGACGATCTTCAATTGGAAGTAGCAACCACCTCCGGCGCCGAGGTATATGTATACATTGAGCCTCTGGTGATACAAACTTACTGATTTGAATAAATATGTGTGTACTAACGCGCGCGACTCTCTTTCTTATTTTAGCCCTCGGCTGGATCGTCGAAACAATCGAGTACGTCGTCAAAGCGTGGCGCAATCAAGACGCTGAAACAAGGAGAAACATACCATCGAGGTTGTCAGTGCAACCGGCAAGCCGCTGGAGCCCCACAAGAACGCCACCAAGTTTATCAACCAATGCAGAGCCGTTGTTAGAGACAACGTCTCGATCACCGTGCAGGAGTGGAATGAGCCAAAGAAGGCATGTCTTGGTTTCACTTTTGTCGAGAAGAGAACAAAAAAAGATTGCTTGAAAAAGCTTATGGATCATTTCGTTCTACCTCCGGAATACAACAAATTCGATGAGGAGGGTAACAAGATTGAGGAAAACAAGGAGATGAGGAGGCTAGTCAAACAGTTCGCTCTTCATAAGATGGCCGACGCATTTCGGAAATTCAAGCAAAATCTAGCCCGTGACTATGTCAACAAGAACAAGACTCCGGATTTCAAAGGACAATATGAGAAACTGAAACATGATTGGCCAGAATTTGTGAAGCAAAAGAAATCGGAGCAGTTCGTTGAAATATCGAAAAAAATAAGGAAAATGCGGCTAAGAAGGAGTACAATCATATTATGGGGCCAGGAGGGTATCGCCTTTGGGAGCCTAGGTGGGAGAAGATGGAGAACGAGCTGAGGGCGCGAGGAATCCGTCCAGGTATGGAGGGATGGGACCCAAGGGCCAAAAGCTGGTGGTACGGGCATGGGGGAACGCTACACCCGTAGACAGGGGAGTGTGTTCACCGGAACAAAACGTTTAAACCCACCCAAGCCCTTATTGACGCAATGAGGGATGCTCAAGAGGGGAAGATCAAGTTCAACAGAGAGAACGACGCGCTGACAAAAGCCCTCAGGAATCCTGAACACGGAGGACGTGTACGAGGCATGGGGAACATTCCGTGGAAAATAGGGTTCTCCCAGAACGATGACCCGTACGGTTACAGAAGTCGTAAGAGAAAGATGGATCGGGATGCAGATGTTGTGGCGCGGTTGGCATCGGAATTTGATGAGATGAAGAAAACCGTGAATATACTAGTACAAGAAAGATCGGCAGCTGGGACGCATGAAGATCATCCAGCGGATCTCGGAAGCCAACAGCGGAGAAGCAGCGTGGCTTCCACGGAGGCCCCGTCGGCTACTGCTAATGCACCAGTGATCGATATTACTGCACCGGAGCCTCCTCGCTACCCCGTGGACGATGTAAAGGAGATGAAAGAATGTCATCTGCATTATCCAATTGGGAACATGTCCACGAAGGTAGCCATCGGCAGTGCTTTACCATGTGAACTTGGAGCACTCCACCACAACAAGCCCATTCAAGATGGCTATGCTCGTGTCACGGTGGAGGACATAGTCCCAGGGTTTGAGGACCTGGAGATTGACATTGCTACACCTTAAGGGGAGAGAAGACTTGGAGATGTCAAGCGCCATTTCATTCTATGGCAAAAGAAGTTTATCAAGTTTCCAGGCGAGGCGCCAAGGCCAACAAGTCCACCCCCTACGGTGGTGGCGGCGGTGGCGGTTGTGGTGGTGGTGGTGGTGCTTCACCTACACCTCCTTCACCTCCGGCGGGTAAGCAGCCGCCGCCCCCCAGTCCGCCTCGGGCGGGTAAGCAGACGCCGCCCCCCAGTCCGCCTCGGGCGGCTAAGTAGACGCCGCCCCCCAATCCACCTCCGGCGAAGAAGCAGAAGCAGTCCTGGACTATTAACCCAGACCCTTATGTACCTAAGACCACAAAGGTACCGGAGCCATCACTGAAGCCTCTCCCCAGAAGGCCTTGGGAACGTAGTGCCGAGGAAGTCGACGCGGCCGCGACTGCTGATTATGAGAAATGGAAGGCGGACTGCAAGAAGAAAAGAGAGCCCGAGCCCAAGCCAGTATTTTCTAATGAGCAAAAGAAGTGGGCTAAGTCATTTTTGAGCACACCGTCCCAAGCCGCGAAGAATCTGCCTGACGACTATGCACGTGAACTTCGTAGGCAGGCACTCATGTTGAAGGAGAAGAAAGAGCTGGCGGAGAAGAAAGCCTTGGAGGAGGCCGAGAAAGAATTAGCAAGTAAAAAAAGCGGGAAACGAGTTGCCCAGCTCGGGGAACAAAGTAAACAATCGATTGCCTCGCTCATAGTGAAAGCCGCCGGTCCGGATGCTCCCGATATTATAGCAGCTGCGGCAGCACAGGGATTGACTGTAACGAGTGCCAGAGAACAAGCGGCCAACTTAGGTATGACTCTTCGTGCAGTGTTAGGCCTTGAGGAGGCGCCAATGAGTAAACCAGTAATTACATATGTGCGGAATGGGCCCCTCGTCGAGCCTGCGCAGGAAGAGGATCTACCTCAACAAATGAAAAATCTGCTAAATTGGTACAAGGGTTACATAAAAATAAAAACGCCAAAGAATATATTTATGTGGAAGTTAGACATGAGCATCACTTCAAACATTACTATGTAACAATTCATCTGAGTGAATTGTTCCAGCTTTTAAATCTGCGCGAGCTCGACAAATCTATCATCAGTTGCTACGTTATGTAAGTGATTTATTTCTACCCCATCTCGTTCATTGCCTGCACTATATATATATATATATATATATATATATATATATATATATAGGGTTAAACTATTCTGCAACCGGTGCTCAGAATATTATTCTGAGCATCACCCCCTGTATACGAGACAATCCGTGGAAAACCAGGAAAAACAGTGAAAGAGAAACAACCCGACCGACCCGACCACATCATCCCTCACCTCCCGACTTTCTCTACCTGCTCGCTCACCAAACGTCCGCAGCGCCCGCCGCCCCACCACCCGAGGTTTGACCTCGCCGTCGGTAGTCCACGCCGCCGCCCAAAGCGTTCCCGCCGCCGCCGGACGCGGCCACGAGCCCCCACGAAATCCTTGGTTCCCGCTGGATTTGTCCTGCTCCCGCGCCGGTGAGGAGGTTCCCTACGCATCTGGCGGCCAGGCTCCGGCGCCCCCTACCTGTGCGCTGCTGCCCCTCGTACACAGGATCCGCCGCCCCTACCGGCGCACGGCCGCCTCGTTAATCTCCGCTGCTCCTATCCGACGCCAGGAACTCCCGCTCCGTCGCCACGATCCAGAGGAGGCGCCCCAATCCTCCATCGAGTTCATACGTCTGCAGATTCTCCCGCGAAGGCCCTACTCTGGTGCTACTCCATTCGGTACGCGCACGTCCTCGGTAGCAGTAAACGTCCTCAACAGAAAACAACAGTATACTTACGTATTCAAGTACGTAGCAGTACAGGCAGCTGGACGTAGCAGTTCATCCTCGCAAGAGTACACATAGGACTTGAGGCATAATTATGTTCGTCTTTTGAGTTTTGACAACATAGAACCAGCCATTAACCTCTGTATCTTTCCTTGCTATTTAATTTTGGCCTGAACTTTTACTTGGTATCGGTCTGAACTTTTGAGAAGCATACAATTGTTTGATGCGTGTACTTGTGACTTTGTGACAAAATCGTAACAGTTCTAGTGGAATTTACAAAACAAATTAAGATGCATCGGAACAAATTCAGCTTCGACAGCGCACCTTTGCCATCGTGCCCCACCTCCGGCTCCCTAGCGGCCCTGACGGTCTGTCACGGGAACGGCCGGCGATGGCCGCGCCTTGCTTCTCGTCCAATTCCCCATCTTCCTCTATTTTCTCTGTTAATCTCGATGGCTGTTCAATGTTTTTTCTTGGAACAGGCAGCACAACTCCACGTTGGCAGGAAGTACAACTATTGTAGGTGGGCAGTGCACCTGTAGGAGAGCTTTCTCTTGGTTTTAGTAGTTTCTTGCTGCTGCATATATGCCGAGCTCGCGCGTCAGGTTCCCTTTATTCTTGCAATTTGAATGCCACATGCTACTGTTGCTGAAGTGGAAGCTATAATCAACCTGAAGTTGCTACTTTCCTCTTGAAACATTTGAGTGAGCTGATTAAGATGATTGATCGATTGTGAAATATTGTTTTGTGTAGTTTGTTTCATGGTGTTTTTTCAATCTGAAATGTGTGTGATGTAAAGTTCAGGTCTTGTCACTTTGTTTGTTGTGATGGGGATAGCAGGTTCAAATTTTACTTGGTGAGCCTGATATCGAGAGCGGTGATCGACGATGGGCGGGCAGAAGGATGCGCACCACGAGGACTTCCAGCTCAAGGACACGAACCCCGCTGGTGACACTATTATGAAACCAGTGCTCAGAATATTATTCTGAGCACCACCGGTTTATATAGGAGGCGATCGAGCGAAAAAAAACGGGGAAGCGAATTCTTGGCCGCACGCACCAACAAACACCGATTCACCTGCCTTGGCGGCTTGGCCTACCGCCGCCGGCCTGGTTCGCCGCCCGTCGGCCGTCCCCAACCACCCGGTCGGCCATGCGCGAGGCCTCCCCAACCTCGAACGCCGCCGCCCCTCCAGAATCTGGTCGCATAAAGATGGCGAGCTCGCCGATTACCTCCGCTTGACCATCGCTTCCTGTTGGCTCCCCTCAGGTAGTCTTGTGTACACCTCAAGTTTGAAATTGTATGGCATGCCAATTATTTCATAGGCAGTTTGCAACCTTTGGTGCGAGCAGCATCACCAGCCGGTCGAGATCGAGTGGGTGATGCTATCTCTGCATTATCATAACTTCAGAACAAAATTGCATCTACTGCTGCTTCGAAAGTACACACTTTCGCAGCTTGCCGATGGCCATAGCCTTCCTCCCCTAGCTCATTTTCTTCCTCTAACTCATTCCCTCCATGATGCTTGGCTCTCCTAGGTCACTGCCAATCTGCCATGGCTGTGGCTGGGTGTTTAAGGTTTGCTACTGTGATGGGTTCGGTGCGATGGGGATAACGATGGATGGGTGGTCTGCTGCTGTAGGACACATTTAAAGTTGGCTCAAGAGGGTTTCTTGTGAAGGTTATTTTACTTGGCAGGATAGGTACTGTAGCTTCTACCTAATACACTCTTTTCTGCAGCTCATGTAGCGTGAACAAGAACTGGCTCTTGCTGCTGGTTGACTATTCTATTCAAACGACTCATATCCGCAATCTTGATACTAGCTAGGTAAATATAGAATGGACATAGTGAAGTGGGGTAATAATGTACCAAGCGATGGGAAACCTCCAACGTAGGGTAGCCTGGGCTACATGTAGCCCCGTTTTGTTTTTTTTAAAAAAAAACTTTAAAACTTTTGATTTCAATCTATCAAAAAAATTTGAAAAAAATAAATACGTTACGGCATATGCTTCAAAGAAAATTAGGGAAGTACGAGTGTATGGCGCCGTTAAGTACAAGTTTATAACGCCTGAAAGTCCAAGAAAAAAAAAAGGTTAAAATTTATCACGAAAATACACATGGGTAGTATCGGCAGTACAAACAAGTAGCGTCGGAAAGTACAATTAAGGCCTTCTTTAATTGCCACAGTGTCATGCTAAAAAACCCAAAAATGAAAATAAATACGTTACGGCATATGCTTCAAAGAAAATTAGGGAAATACGAGTATATGGCGTCGTTAAGTACAAGTTTATAATGCCTGAAACTCCAAGCAAAAAAAAAGGTTAAAATTTATCACAAAAATACACAAGGGTAGTATCAGCAGTGCAAACAAGTATCATCAGAAAGTACAATTAAGGCCTTTTTTAATTGTCACAGTGTCATGCTAAAAAGCTGAAATAAAAATATATGCATTATGGCATATGCTTCAAAGCAAATTAGGCAGAGAAGTACGAGTATATGGCGCCGATGAGTACAAGTTTATAATGCCCGGAAAATCCAAGAAAAAAAGGTTCAAATTTATCACAAAAATACACATGCGTAGGTATCGGGCAGTACAAACAAGTAGCATCCGAAAGTACGATTAAGGACTTCTTAAATTGTCATAGTGTCATGCTAAAAAGCCAAAAAAATAAAAATAAATATGGTATGGCATATGCTTAAAAAAAATTAGGGACTGAAGTACGAGTATATGGTCATCCGCAAGGAAGTACAAATAGTTGAGGCTGAGAAGTACAACCATTTGGTGCGAGCAGTGCACCCACTTAATATTGGAAGTACTAGAAAACCAATGGAGAAAAAACAAAATAATCTAGTCATCCGGAGTGAAGGTCAAACACTTGTGGTTGAGAAGTACAACTATTTGGCGCGAGCAATGCACCTACTTCATATTGGAAGTACTAGAAATCCAATGTAGAAAAAACAAAATAATCTTGTTGTCCACGAGGAAGTTCAACTACTTGACGCTGAGAAGTACAAGTATTCGACACGAGCAGTACACCTGCTTAATATATGAAGTACAAGAAAACCGAGAAAATCCAAATGTACAAAAAAATATAATCCGGTCAACCGGGAGGAAGTTCGAATGCTAGACACATATAAGTACAACCATTTAACACGAGCAGTACAAGCAGTTATTATAGGAAGTAAAAGAAAACCAACAAAATCCAAATCTAGAAAAAACATAAAAAAATCCCGTCATCCGTGAGAAAGTTCAAATAGTTGATGCGGAGAAGTGCAACCATTCAACACGAGCAGTCCACCCGCTTAATATAGGAAGTACAAGAAAACCGACAAATTTCCAAATGTACAAAAAACAAAAATAATCCCGTCACCCGCGACGAAGTTCATATACTTGAAAACGAGAAGCACAACCATTCGGCACGAGCAGTACACCCACTTAATATAGAAAAGTACAATAAACCCGACAAAGTCCAAATGTAGAAAAAACTAAATAATCTCGTCATCTGCAAGGAAGTACGTGAAGTGATTCCGAGAAGTACATGCGGAGACAATAGGAAGTACGAGCAGTAATTACATGAATTAAAAGTGTTCAAAGAAAAATACTCCCACCTAAGTTCACATAGGAAAAAATAATAATAATCCCATCACCCGTAAAGAAGTTCATATACTTGACAATGAGAAGTACAACCATTCAACACGAGCAATACACCCACTTAATATAGGAAGTATAAGAAACCCGACAAAGTCCAAATGTAGAAAAAACAAAATAATCCCGTCATCTGCAAGAAAGTACGAGCAGTGATTCTGAGAAGTACAGGCGGAGACAACAGTAAATACAAGCGGTAATTACATGAAGAAAATACCTCCACATAAGTTCACATAGCAACATTGTGAAGTTCAAATATTAAGATCCAGGAAGTGCAGAATCTCTTAGAATAGAATATAGGGACAATCTAACATTATCATTTTGAAGCACACATGCTAGTTTTTGTAAAACACACTAGTATCAAAATATTTCCAGGAAGTACAACCACGAAGGTCAAGCAGTACAAGGACATGTCATGGGAAGTTCAGATGCGCATGGTTGTGCTGAGCATTTTGTGTGGCCATGGACCTCAAACGAACGCCGTATGAGAAACTTATAGTCATTTTACTGAACACTTTCGTGAAACAGCGCCGAGAAGTACAACCGCATTTCCCCAGAAGTGCAAGTTCGTGTCGAGGGAAGTTCATTGCTCTGTTTTTACGGGGCGGAAATCTATTGTTCAAATCTCATCGATTTGATCACCAACCACTTCAATCATTGTCACCAAAAGCTTTATATGGTAGAGTATATGTCTAATTTCATTACCTACAACATTTTACAACAAATAAATGGATCTAATCTATTAAATCCAAATTGTTATCCCACAAAATATACCGGAAACATGATTTCAAAACTTCTAAAATTACTTTCAAATCGTTTGGAGTTGGCAAAAATGATAGATACGAAAAAGATGCGCCATTTTGAGACCTTTCCAACCGTATATCACTTGCATTGTTTAAATATACCGCATGGAAATCGCGGGGAAAAACATTCGGTGCCCGTCACATAAAAAAGGCGGACAGTAATTCGTGTTATTCTATTAAACTGTAAGGAATTAGAGAAAACAATTGGAATAAGAAAGTTGCGCCTAGTACATAGCTTTCCAACGCCATATCATTTGCATCATTCCGATATACGGTTGAAACAAATTATCGAAATTACTGTCCGCTCGTTTTTTGAGTACGTCCGAATTTCGGTATTTTCAAAATTGTTCAAAAACTGTTAGGATTTTGAAAAAACATAAAACATGAAAAAGTTGCGGAATTTGATTATCTTTCCAACGGTATATCATTTGCACAGTTTCGGTAAGCGATTCAAAAAACGAACTAAAAGTTCGTTTTCTGGCCATATAGAAGCGTTTTCGTATTTTCAAAATTAAATTTAAACCGTGCAAAATCTGTGAAAAGTGTGAACATGAAAAAGTTGCGGTTTTTCATTATCTATCCAACGGTATATCATTTGCATGGTTCCAACAAATGGTTGGGAAACACGAAGTAGAATCAGTAGATCTGAAGAAAATGGGAAGTTCAGGTAAGTTCGACAGAAAGTTGAACCCTGTTATCCGAGAAGTACAACCTTGTGTCCAGGGAAGTACAAGTCGGTGCTCAGAATATTATTCTGCAACCGGTTGCAGAATAGTGCTGGATATATATATATATATATATATATATATATATATATATATATATATATATATATATATATATATATATATATATATATATTGTCCTAACTATCTTGTTGTGTACGCTATTATGCAGAATGAAGCTTAGGGAATGCATAATAAGGAACATCCATGATGTTGGGTTCATTGACCCACAAATCGTTAATGGATATGTGTTAAAAAATCACCCCGCCGACGTGGAGGAAGACCTGTGGCGGTTTCTTTCAAAGCAGGAACTCAAAAGTGATATTCTATTTCCTTACCATTTTGGGTGAGTGTTTCTTTCTTGAGCACATTCTCTTTTGTTTACTCCATGCATGGTATGTGGCTAATCGATGAGTTATGCATGATCGTGCATGTATCGTGTCGGCAGGTTCCACTCGGATTCTCGCTAGTAATTAAATTTCACGACTCCACAGTTCTCGTCCACGACTCTCTGAATATGGATTCAAAGCTTTGGGCCGACATGAGAAAAATGATGCAGAAGTAATTATTTTCATTCATTTGCACTCTATATCGATCGGCCTATTTCGTTCATTTCGTAATATCGCAAGTAACTAATAACTCTCTTGTTCATAGGGTTTGGAGACGGTTCGTAGATGCCAAGGTCGGTGAGTTCAAAAAAGAGCTACATTTCATGCGGTCAGTGAGTGGGACTGGGGATATTCAGCCACCGGGGACCAATCTATGTGGATACTATGTTTGTGAGATGATCCGGAGATACTCCTCTGAGCGGGTTCCGTGTGAGAACAATATCAAGAGGAATAACCTCCGGAAGATGCTTAGTCCAGAAGCTCGCTTCCGACCACTTCAAGAGGAACTAGCTGGATGGATCGCGAGGGAAGTCGTCGATCCTAAAGGAGAACACTATGTAGAGGACATAGAACTTCATATGCACTAAATTATGTATGGAAACTTGTTCAAAATTGTATATGATGGTCATCCGATATTGAATATATATTGTATATTCCTCTTGAATTCTCTTTGGTTCTAATTTCAAATTTGTTTGAAATTGTACATTCATATGCATGTATGTAGTACCACCGTAGAATATGTGAAACTCCTTCAAAATTAAAATAAACACAAAAGAAATAAAACAATACAAATTAAAAAGAAACCAGGTTTAGGGGGGGCTAAAACCCTAAACCTGCGGCGGCCTTTAGTCGCGGTTGGCCACAAGAACCGCGACTAAAGGTCCTCCGCCCCGACCGTCGCCTGGCGCCCACGTGGACGGGCCTTTAGTCGCGGTTCGTAACCAACCGCGACTAAAGGGGGGGCCTTTAGTCACGCTTAATTGGTCGCGGTTGCGCAACCGCGACTAATGTCAGTTGCGAACCGCGACCAAAGGCCCTTTTTCCACCAGTGTTGGTACTAGGACGGCAAGCACTGGGCGGGAGGAGACGATCGAGCGGGGCAAAAGGCGTCGCGTGAGCTCACTCTACACTCCAAATCTTCATCCAGTTCAATAGTTAGCTCAAGGTCAAGGAGAAGCTGCCAATTTTCATGGAGTATTTAGGATGAGTAAAATACATGGTGGGTACTTGAACTTGTCGGCGGTATTCAGATTGGTGATCGTACATAGAAAATACTAAATTACGGTCACTCAATACGCATTGTGCGCTGACAGATGGTCACCCGTGACGGTATGACGCTGTATTTGTTGACGTGGCAGTTATGGGCTCCACGTGTCAGGATAAGTAGGTTCCAGCGCCCCAAACATTTCCTCCTTCCTCGTCTCTCTCCAAAATCCCCACCGACCACTTTCCGTTCGTTTCCGTCCCCGACCGGTGGCACCCCCGCCTCCATCCCCGCCCTGCCGCGCCACCATCGACCAAGACGAAGCGGGTGAGATGCCTACGGTAGAAGTTGCTCGGGAGCATCCTCTCTGGCCTGTGGGCGCCGGCTCAGGAGCCTCCACCGCCCAATCAAAAAACCAATGAGAGGCCGCCGGCCCTCCCCTCCCTTCCATCGCTGACCACCGAAGAAAGTCCGTCGAGATGCAGTGCCGCATCATCCCTCTCCTCCACTCGCATCACGGCCTAGACCGCCTCTTCCTCGCGCTATGCCGGCCCGGGCGTCTCCTCCTGCTCCGTCACCACCGACATATCATCCTGGGACGCCTAACCTCGTGGGCGGCTGCAGCCCCTCTTCCTGCCTTGTTCTCCACCGCCGGGGAGGGAATTAGGCGGTAGGCCGACTGGATATCCGCCACGCATCGTGTGAGGATGCGGCGGAGCCCCGTGGTGGCGCGCCCCGGCAAAGATGATGCGGTTGCGGCGGTGGCCGATTGGGAGAAGACGGGCTACAGTTTTACTTTTTCAGGATATTTTTATTTTTCTTTTAATGGTCAGTGCTGACTTGGGGAGCTTTGACCGTTGGCCCCACTTGTCATGGTCAAGTCTTCTATGTATGAAAGGCTTCTACTAAATTTGGGGGCCTATTTGTAAAACAAACCTGACACTGAGTCCTTACAAGTGGATCCCGCATGTGCCATGACATCAAATACCACTTGCTCCTGAGGGCATCTCCAGCGGCGCGACGCATTTCGGACGCCCAAATTGTCCGCGGACGTCCGTTTGCGTCGCCTGGCGAACGCGGAAATGGTCGTGTGTCCGTTTGCGTCTGGGGTTGGCTCCAGCGGGGCGACGCATTTTGGGCGCAGGCCAGAATTCAAAAAAGATGAAATAGTGTCGACTTTGCAAGAAATTACAGCCGCAAATTGAGGGCTGAAACAAGTTCATCACACTTTGCAGCTCGTGCGGTGCAAAGTGGAGCAAAAGGGGCACAACAAGGCCTGAACAGCAATTTAAAAAAGTCCAAAAGGAGGCCAAGGTGCTAGGCGCATGGCGCCGGCGATCAGGCGTCTCGCGCGCGGATTTCGGCGCGCCTCTTCATGAACCATGCCCTGGTGTCGTCGTCGACGCCGCTCAAGTCGGCAAGCATGATCCTTGTGTCTTCTGCACGCAATTTTGCCTCGGCGTCTGCCTTTTTGGCCTCGATGTCCATCCTTTGGACATCGAGGACCTCCTTGGCGAGGTTCTGGTAGATGGCAGCTGCGGCCTCTTTTTCCAGACTCCTCTTGTCGTCCCTAGCAGCCATGGCGGCACGGTTGTCGGACATTATCTTCTCCATGTTCTGCGTGAACGCAATGGCCTGCGCCTCCCGGACAAGATCGACCTTTGGTAGCCTTATGGCCTCGTGGACGAGGTGGAAGGACTGGACGGCCTTGATCGTCATCTTCGCCGTCAAGGGAGACCGCTGTCCCATTCTTCACAGCTTCTAGGTAGGCCGCAAAGCTTATCATCCACTTATTGTTGTCTTTGAGCACCTCCCAACAATGGACCATATGGAAGCCCTTCTTGTGCGTCGCCCTGAACTTCTCCAAGGCGCGGGATACCTGCAATCATAGCCGCCAATGATGTACAATGACACAAATTGACGCAATGACGCAAATTGTCTACAATGATGATGGTTCTATCGTCTTTACCACTCGTCATGACGCCAGTGCCGCTTACGGGGTTGTTAATAGCATGTTCGACCGCCGAGCAGAACTTGGCAGTCTCTTGTTTGATGTAGTTCCATCTTTTCCGGAGGGACTCTTCCGTCCGAGGGCCTATGATATGGTAGGGCGGGTGCATCCTGGTCTCGTTGTACTGCTGCATGACCTTGGCCCAATAGACCTTGCCCTTTTGCTGGGCGCCATTGATACAATCTTGGGTCGTTGCCAGCCACGCTTCACACAAACACTTATCCTCGTCGTCGACAAAGCCTTGTGTCCTCAAGCTCTTGCCCTTCTTCTTCGGAGCAATGTCGGGTTGTGTTGGCGCGTCGTCGAAGTCGTCTACGGACATGGGTGTTGGCTGCGCCTGCTGGGTGGCGAACAGCCGTGCGGTGTCGATGTCCTCCGCATCTTGCGTTGGTGGCCAGTCATCATGCGCGCCTGTCCCGGCCCGATCATCGCGAACGAAGCCGCCGCCGTAGATAATTTTCTGGATGTCTGAATCATGGCGGTCCTTCCAATAGTCCTACGAACGGGGACCGGACATCAGACGCATGATACAGGGCACCCGCACACATTGACAGAGCTCACATACCGGGTCGTCCATCGTCGGGGCAGGCGGCGCCATTTCGTCGAACTTACCGAGCTGACCGAAGAGGCCGGAGGAGCGACGTCGGCGATCTCCTCTCTCTTGACAATCATGTAGCCCTCCGCTAAGGTCGTATGGAGGGCTACTTGCGCGACGCCGGCTTTGATCTGCATCTGCCAGGCCTGCTGGTTGGCGGCCGCGGCAGTCTTCATCTTCTGGTTCTTGCGCCGCCCGCGACGCTTCGCGACCTCCATGATTTTCTCCTCCGCGGAGAGCACCTTCTTTGCCGCCTTCGGCTTTGCCTCCCGGCCTGTCTACGGGTGCTTCTATTCTTGTAGACAGTGTTGGGCCTCCAAGAGCAGAGGTTTGTAGAACAGCAGCAAGTTTCCCTTAAGTGGATCACCCAAGGTTTATCGAACTCAGGGAGGAAGAGGTCAAAGATATCCCTCTCATGCAACCCTGCAACCACAAAGCAAGAAGTCTCTTGTGTCCCCAACACACCTAATAGGTGCACTAGTTTGGCGAAGAGATAGTAAAATACAAGTGGTATGAATGAGTATGAGCAGTAGTAACGGCGCCAGAAGAGTGCTTGCTGGCGTGCAGTTGATGGTAGTAATATTGCAGGAAGTAAGATGCAGTAAAACAGTAAACAAGCAGCGATAGCAGTATTTAGGAACAAGGCCTAGGGATCATACTTTCACTAGTGGACACTCTCAACATTGATCACATAACAGAATAAATAGATAGATGCTAGACTCTACACCCTCTTGTTGGATGATGAACACCACTAACCGTGTAGGATTACACGAACCCTCAATGCCGGAGTTAACAAGCTCCACAATATTCAATGTTCATATTTAAATAACCTTAGAGTGCATGACAGATCAACATAACCAAACCAAGTACTAACATAGCATGCACACTCGTCACCTTCACACTACGAAAGGAGGAATAGATCACATCAATACTATCATAGCAATAGTTAACTTCATAATCTACAAGAGATCACAATCATAGCCTACGCCAAGTACTACACGATGCACACACTGTCACCATTACACCGTGCAGGAGGAATAAACTACTTTAATAACATCACTAGAGTAGCACACATATAAATTGTGATACAAAACACATTGCAATCATAAAGAGATATAAATAAGCACTTTACTATGCCATTCATAACAGTGAATAAGTATTCTGTGAAATATAGCCTAAGAGACCCACACGGTGCACACACTGTCACCTTTACACACATGGGACAAGGAGTCTCCGGAGATCACATAAGTAAAACCCACTTGACTAGCATAATGACATCTAGATTACAAGCATCATCATATCAATCTCAATCATGTAAGGCAGCTCATGAGATTATTGTATTGAAGCACATAGGAGAGAGATTAACCACATAGCTACCGGTACAGCCCCGAGCCTCGATGGAGAACTACTCCCTCCTCATGGGAGACAGCAGCGTTGATGGAGATGGTGGTGGTGTTGATGGAGGAGCCTTCCGGGGGCACTTCCCCGTCCCGGCGGCGTGCCGGAACAGAGACTCCTGTCCCCCAGATCTTGGCTTCGCGATGGCGGCGGCTCTGGAAGGTTTTCTCTGGTTTCGTCGAACTTGTCGTGGTTTTTAGGTCAGGGACCTTTATATAGGTGAAGAGGCGGAGTCGGAGGGTCGGCGAGGCGACGACACACTAGGGGGGCGCGGCCAAGGCCTGGGCCGAGCCACCCTGTCGTCTGGGGCCCACAGGGCCCTCCTCTGGCGGCTCTCGGGTGTTCTGGAAGCTTCATGGAAAAATAGGATGCTGGGCGTTGATTTCGTCCGATTCCGAGAATATTTCCTTACTAGGATTTCTGGAACCAAAAACAGCGAAAAACAGGAACTGGCCCTTCGGCATCTCGTCAATAGGTTAGTTCCGGAAAACGCATAAATATGACATAAAGTATGCATAAAACATGTAGATATCATCAATAATGTGGCATGGAACATAAGAAATTATCGATACGTCAGAGACATATCAGCCGCCGCCGGTGGCGGCCCGCTTTGCTTCCGCCGGAGCTGCAGTCTCCACTCTGGCTATGGCCGTGGCTACGGGGGAGTGTGGGGCGGCGGCGGGTGTGAGGGTTTGCTCCGCATCCATGGCGGTAGCTGCGGCGGCGAGGACGTCCATCGCTTCTGGACTGCTCGCGCCGGTCTAGTTTCCAATTTCGCGCGGGGGAATGGCCAGTGGCGGGAATAATATCGCCCTCCAGCCACTGACGCGCGGGTCCTACGTATTTTTGGCGGACACTCGGTGCGACCGCCGAGCGTCCGCGGAGACGCAAACCTGGCGCATATTTAGGTCAGGTTTGCGTCTCCGCGGACGGCCCGGTCACTTTGCGTCGCCCCGCTGGAACAGACCCCAGACGCATTTCCGGTCACGGCGGACGAAAACGGTCGTTGAGCGACTGTTTACGTCGCGCCGCATGCCCTGAACACAATGACCGTCTATGAGCACACACAAAGCGTGTTTAGTGACCGTAGTTTAGTACTCTGTGTGTACAACGACCAATGTGATCCCCACTGACAAGTTCAGGTACTTACCATGTATTTTACTCATTTAGGATTGTATGACATTCTAGTTTGATTTGTTTTTCTCCCGCATGGATTCCCTTCTCGATTCTCTTAATCAGGTTCTAATCAGGCGGTCAGGCCCTTTTAGCGCCTGGTGTCACTAGTAGAAAAACCCCTTTCGAACCGGTACTAAAGATCCGGTACTAAAGCCTTCCACCTTTAGTACCGATTCCTTACGAATCGGTACTAGAGGTGCTTCTACGTGGGCACGGAGGAGCCCGCGGGGCTGGAGACTACACCTAATTTCGTTTAATTTTTTGTATTCATTTTTTTTCTAATTATTTTTCACTCCTTTTTTTATTTTATTTTAGAATTTCTAATATTTTCGTTAACTACACTTAATCTCTAGTAAAATTACTTACATGTGGTCAAACTTCTCGGTCGGTCACCCATCCTCACATTACTCCACCACTAGCAGCCTTAACTTCTGAGTTCCTTTTCGTCCCACTTTCAAGTGCTTCGCGCGCATGTTGTTGATAGTAGTATCATATCAATCATATTAACATGTTGGTCGATGTCACACATCTTTATTATTTGTATTGCAAATAATTATTTTAATAAACAAAAGTAATGATGTAATAATAATATTGAATAAATAAATAAAATTAACTTTTTAATTTGTATTATTTTTTTAATTTTTTATATTTTTTTTGCCAAACCTAAAACCTAAAAGTTTGAAAATCTTATAATTTGCTAAAAGTAATAGTAATATTCTGGGATTCTAAAAATCTTATAATTATTAATTTTAATTTTAAAAAAAAATTCTAAATTTTTGGAAAAAAACTAAAATCTTCCTGCTTTCATATTTTTATTTGGGATTTTGAGAATCTAAAAATTGGGTAACCGGGTAAACCCAGGTGAATTCGGGTGTACATTTTTTCCACGATGATTTTGATATATTATACGTTTTTTTCCGACGTCGTATGCAAAAGTTAATGCGGTTTTACCATTTTTCAAACTTTTTTTACAAAAAAGTCAAAATTCGAATTTCTTAATTTCACCGAATAGTAGATTGCATAACATAAAAAAATCTGAAAATATTTTATTTTTTAAATTTTCTATCATTTTCATTTTTATTTTACAAAGCAAAAAAAGGTGATCCATGGGGGGGAGGGGGGGTGTGCGTTGGGGAGTAGAAAAACATTTAGTACCGGTTCGTGACACGGACCGGTACTAAAGGTCCTGCACAAACCGGTACTAAAGGTTGCAGGCGGCCTGAGCAGTGCAATCGGTACTAATGCACCATTTAGTACCGATTCGTAAAGAAACAGGTACTAAAGTGCTGAACCATCGCCGATGGGAACCGTGTGCACCAGGAGGGCGATGCCAATGCACGATCCAGTTTCGCCCTACAAAACGAACCACCTGCAACCTTTTTCTTGAAAGTCCACGGTACTCTTCTGTAGCCGAGATCACACTGCCCACAGACATCTACCGTCTCTCGAAACCCAGCCATCTGGATGTAACTCTGTTCATTAACGCCTTCATGCTCTGATTGGTCCAAAACCTCGTTGAAGTCCCCAATACACAACCAAGGAAGATCGTTAGAGGAACGTATGAATTTGAGCACGTCCCATGTCTTGTGACGCCCATTAACCTGTGCCTCACCATACACAACGGTAAGGCGCCATGGTTCCTTCCCCTACTCCGTAACCACTGCATCAAGATGGTATTGCGAGTAGGGTAAAATATCGATTTGCATCTCATTATTCAAGAACACACCCAGCCCGCCACTGCGACCTGAGCTACTTATTGCAAAAGCTTTATCAAACCCTAAGGTACGGGATAAACTCTCCGCACGAGTCTTATGCAGCTGATTTTCTACCACAAAAAGAATCGATAGAGTATAACACTTCGCCAGATCGCGAAGCTCTCGAACCGCCGGCCGCGCCTCCACTGAGGCCATGACAGTTCATCCCAAGAACACTCATTGGGCTCGGCGGTCCTCCGAGCCGGAGGCCGCCATATCATCCATGATAGCTTTCAGTAGAGCCTCAATATCCTCCATCTCCTCCGATCCCCGTCGAGCGCGAACGCCCACCTGAGCCGAATATTCTACCATCTCCACCTCTCCAAACCCTAGAAAGGAGCGCGCACCACGACCGGGCAGTTGGGCAAAGCCAACCCCGTGAAGCAGTCCCAGTGCCGCAGCTCAAACCTAGGGGAGAGGGGGATATTTTCCGTCGAGTCTCGTCGGGGATGAGATCGCCGCCAAGATAGCCCTAGACCCTAGTCGCCAGGAGCGAAAAGGTACGATTCTAATCTTTCCTTCAAAAAGAGAAAGATAAAGACGATCACCAATCCTGCTCCTGAAGAAGCCCACGTATAAAAAAAGGGCCCGCGGCCCGAACCAACGAGAATGCCATCTCGCTCATGTGTGGGGAAAAAAGGTTCGTGGGGTGGGGACAGAGTGGCAATCACACTATTTTGGAACTTCGGCGGTCAAAATTCAGGCTCCAAGTTCAAATTTCGATCCACTGCTTCGTCCTCCTTCCTCCTTCCACCCCTCGCTCCTCTCTCCTCCCTCGCCCTCTCCCTCACCTCACCTCGCCGATGGATCCGCACAGGATCCTCCTCCCCCTTCCCCCACCACCGCCCCTACTTCTCCCCGCTGTCCTTCCACCCTTCACCCCCTCACGCCGATTCCCTGGCATCCCCGTCCCCCTCAGGCCGGCTCCCACCATAGCCAGGGAGCTTTACTGAATGCGGCGCATCCTCATCGACACTGTGGGAGGCTGATGATGATATGCAAGTAGTGCTGAATAAGGCCAGGAGAAGTTTTGCTCAACCTTTCTTCATGGAAGTTATTATTCTGGCTTGTTGGAATATATGGTTGATAAGGAATGGGAAAATATTCAGTGCTGAGAGAGGCTCTTTCATTAAGTGGAAGGCCAAATTCATACATGACATACCTTTGTTGCAATATAGGATCAAGTTGAAACATAAGGATAGACTTTTGTCTTGGATTAGGTCTCTACCTTAGAACCTTTTTCTTGTAGCTTTCTTTTTTGTACAGTTTCTTTCTTTTGTTTTGTACATAAGTTTGGACTTTTTTGAGAGTTAAATAAAATGAAAATTGTTGTGGGGCTCTTTGCCTCACAGTCTTGCCTGTCAAAAAAAAGGATGCGTTGCGAGACCCGAAACACCTTGAGAGGGCTTGGGAAGCATGGAACTCGAGGAGTGGCGCGCAGAGGGCCTCCGCGAGTTCGCACATGCTCGTCTGCGGCGACTTCCGTGACATGTATCCGCGGGGCTTCATCAACATGTTGGTAGGGAGGATCTCTTACTACCAGATGATTGTAGCAGCAGCGGTGGCCACGAGTCTCCTCCTCGTTTGCATGGTGGTGCCGAGAAGACGGGCGCCGGAGGAAGATGATGACCCGCGCCTTCTACCACTTCTCGTGCGCCGCAACCTGCGGGTCATGGCCATGAAGCTTCTGCCTCCAAGCAGGTATCAATACTTGCGTCGTTTGCTAGCGTGGGACGACGGTCTGAGGGCAGCGCCTGTGCCCAGTGGCGAACCCAGAAACGAGCTGGAGGATGGGCACACTCTAAAAGGAAATTGCATTTGCTAATGCTACTTACAATTTACAAACTACAAATGTAAATAGTTGATGAGTCTCATAACATTATATTCGAATAAATATGTTTTAAAATGGCAAGATATTTTATACAAAACTTCTATACTTATATTAAACTATCGTAATCATATTATAGTCAAATTGAGTATAATTTTAGATTACTAAATTGCTTAACTAATTAAAGTTCTCTCTTGTACAAGTGTAATACAGTGCATAGTTTTTTCTGATAATTTAAATTAATGTTGAAATAAAGTTTTACAAGTGTACAAGTGTAATATTATATATATATATATATATATATATATATATATATATATATATATATATATATATATATATATATATAATATCCACAATTACCATGATACAGATCTATAAATCGTACAATCAAATAAATATCTTAGTTCTTGTTTTGGTTTATTGTTTGGTACCTATACTTATAGACATTTCTAACCATTGGCAAATTTTTCTTGCAAGTTAGATTTCGTAGTAAGTTCACAACATGGGCGTTGCTCTACACATGGTATTGGAAGTGTATATACTATAATAATATATGGACATAAAATTACCTTAGATATGTTGTTTTAAATGTGATTAGTGATCATATGGTGTATGCAAGTGCTCCAGCTAGTTTTTCAGATAATTTTTTTTGTACGGAATTAAACATGAGAATCTATCACATGCGGTATAGATACAAATAGGTAATAACATGAATGAGTTAAATTGATTGGGAAAAGGGACATAATATCACTATTCATCTTCATGGTCGATTATGCAATTACAACAATAAACCAAAACGAGAACCGACTTATGTTTGGGCTGCTCAAGTCGCAATCGTGCGCCCACCCTACCATGGCCCATCCGAGCCATGGCCGATTTCCTTCCTTCTTGCATTGCGATCGTGTGAGATTTCACCGAGTGAAAGAGCATGTGTTGCATCCTCGCATACATCACCCGCCGACCACCGGAGAGATTTGTATGTGCTCAATCACATTCCCGTCACGAGTAGAGGTGTAGAATGAACCTAGGACGATAAGGAAAGTGCGGGGGTCACCCCAATGAAATGTACAAAGGTCATTCTATAGCTATTTTTGATCGAATGATGCCTAAATGTTGATATGGTAGTCATTTTTTGAAAATTCACAGGGCCCACCCGGCTCACCATGGCCCACCCTCTAGGTCCGCACGTGCCTGTCAGCGGCGCCGACGCGCCGGTGGGTGCTCGCGTCCCTCAAGCTGTCATCGCTGCGCGGGTGGAGGTTGGTATTGTCGTCAACACGGTGTCCTTCACGGCACCCATGGGGGATCAAGTGCAAGTCCATGATGCCGCCGAGGGCCGCCTCGTCGCGCCAATCGGCGCCCTCGTCGTCCGCCACTGCCAACCGGCCCACCTTGCCGCCCCCGTCGCCGACCCCGAGATCGACAGCTGCATCGCCGCGCGCCTCCTCTCCCCCTCCCCCTCCCCCTCCCCCCGCTACTCGTGCCGCTACCCCGAGCTCTCTGGCGACGTGGTTCGGGTCGAAGAGAGCGAACGGGGGTTTCGTTGCCGCACCCCCATCCACCTGTGGCGCACGATTCGCCGATTCGTGTCGGATTTTCGTGCGGTTTAACTGATTCTCGGTCACGATTTTCTGGATATTGGTGCGATGTGGTTTTGCGACGCAGTGACTTCAAGGAGAATTGCCCTCAAAAAAAAAAATAGACTTCAAGGAGATCCTGTCGATGCTGCGACATATCAAGGACAAGGCACAAGGACGGCGTGATGAACCGAGCAGGCCATCTCCAGGTGACTCCCGCTCCCCCATCCATCTACTGGGTTGATGTCGCAGCAGGTGGTGTCTGAATTTCTGCAAAGACAAAGCTGCACACGTACAGAATTTCAAAGGTATGCCGAAGCCTATAGCATACATTTCTCTACGTGTGTGTTACGATAACATGTTTTAGAACATTTTCTGTGTTTAGCTACATACTTGTATCCATGTTGTGCAAGATCCCTTCTCGAAGTTTGAAGTTAAAAAGGAGAAACTGATTGTTCAGTATGAACTGCAAAGTAAGTTCATGCTTACACAGTAGCTACGTGAGAGAGATCCTTCCTCCGACTTGAATATCATTTAAGCAGTACTTGTTTGGAAGATCTTTGCTCTGACGCAACTATCCTTTATAAACAGGGAAGAAAGAGAAGGTTACTCTGTCTGAGCTTGAGAAGCCCGTTGCAGAGAAGATTGCTGATGCAGAAGTATCTCTGAAGAAGATGAAGCAGGTACGGTTGACTAGAACTGCCTTTTGCTCTTCTCACTATATCGCTTCAGCAAAGTTCGGTTTGTCTCGACATATCATGTGCTTCTCTTAGACAAGTAGTATTAATTCTGTGTTTGTGTTTCACATCACAGGGTGACAAATCCATCAGCATGCTCAAGAAGTCCTTCGCCTCTTTTCTGGGCGCTGACGACGAGGACTGATGCAGCTCTTACCATGTGTACTTCATCTTTAAGACCGACACGTAGATACTGGATAGTTGATGCACAGGGGAAATAGAGGGAGTAGGTTTTGTAGGAACTAGATGACCGGTTGCGCTATCGCGCAAATGGTAGAATTAAGTCAGAATTTAAATCATAAGTTTTAGCTTACTAGCAGAATGCCCGTGCTTCGCTACGGAGAAAACAATAGTCAATATCTTTCAGACGTATCTAAGGGCAGTAAAAGATACGTCGACATGCAGTGTACAATTTATGCACACACAAGCAAAGGACCTTTGGCTCTAGAGCATTGTTGCCTGTTGCCTGTAGCCTATAGGTCGTCTATCTATTCCAACTATATATTGGTGTTTTAGAAAGGCTCAGGCTTGAATCATAAGGGAGAGAAAAGTAGAGAAGCGAGACATATTAGGGCATTAGGAAAATCCGTACCTAGGCCTGAGACAAAATCATAAGCCCTTCAAAATTGTCATGGTGATGCCAATGTATAATGGGTGCCAGCCTTCCCCGTAAAACTCATAACGAACATGCGGTGAATGAGATTTTTCAAAGCATCAATTTCATAATGGATTTTGATGTTAATACATATCGGTGTCAACAATAAGATTTAACATAATGTCTAACTTGGACGGAAAATAAGCTCACTTTAATCTTTATTATTTAGAACAGAGAAAAATGAGAGTCTCTAGTATGTGATCCAAACAGTTTCTCATGATTCATTTAATGATGAGAAATTTGTAATCAGGTTTAAATCGGGTGCATAACCTTTCTAGAAATCCCCAAAAAGATCAGAGTATGAACATATACCATGAATCAACAGACAAATTCCATGTACAACAATTATAAAACGGGACAGGAAAATTTTCTAAAGTGCTCTTATCAATTTAGTATGAGCAAGATGCATTTTGTACCAATGAGGGCATGATGAATCAGAAGCAATAGCCCTTTGCATGAATGTCTATCACTGGTGGAAAAACAGGCTTCCGGGAAGCCCCATAAGTCGCGAAGGTAAAGGAACCGCGACTAATGGGGCCTTTAGTCGCGGTTCGTGTGGCGAACCGCGACCAAAGGCCTGGGCCCAGGGCGCACGGTGGCCAGCTGGTGCACGTGGGGGCTTTAGTCGCGGTTGGCCAGCCCAACCGCGACTAAAGGTGCCCGAAGGCCTTTAGTCGCGGTTGGCCAGGCCAACCGGGACTAAAGCCCCTCCCCTATATATACCCATCCAGCAGCCAACACTTAGCCATTTGGAGCCATTCTCTTCACAAACTTCACAAGTGAGTGTTAGGTTTGCTTTTGGTTCCTCTTATGCACATAAGGTGTTTGATGAAATGCCCCAAGAGCATGAAACAAACATGATATGAAGTGTTGGAGTCACACTTGAGCTTTCTCATTTATTTTTTCCTCCTCGATCGCGGTTAGCAACTTGAACCTTTGATATGTGTCATTGATAAAATATGCATGTGTGTGTAGTTCATTAATTGTTTAATTTATATTGTTTGTAGCTAGTTAGTTTAACAAATGCATGATGGTTAATTATATATTTTATATTATAATAATGCAGATGAATCGGCAATGGATGTACGGTAACCGACTCTCCGGCGAGTTCAGTACGGGTTTGAAAGATTTCCTCGTAGTGGCTAATGCGAACAAGCGGGGGGTTTTGTTATCTGTCCATGTGTTAAGTGTAAGAATCGGAAGGGTTACTCTTCCTCAAGAGATGTTCACATGCACCTGCTTCGGCACGGTTTCATGCCAAGCTATAATTGTTGGACCAAGCATGGAGAAAGAGGGGTTATAATGGAAGAAGATGAAGAAGGGGATGATTTCAATGATGAAAGCTATCTTTCTCATTTCGGTGATACTTTCATGGAGGATGCTGAAGGTGAAGGGGAAGGTGAAGAAGAGGCACGTGATGACCCCGTTGATGATCTTGGTCGGACCATTGCTGATGCACGGAGACGCTGCGAAACTGAAAAAGAGAGGGAGAATTTGGATCGCATGTTAGAGGATCACAGGAAGGCGCTGTACCCCGGATGCGATGATGGTCTGAAAAAGCTGGGCTGCACACTGGATTTGCTGAGATGGTCTGAAAAGGTACCGGAGGTATCACTGAAGCCTCTCCCCAGGAGGTCTTGGGAAAGTAGTGCCGAGGAAGTCGAGGCGGGCGCGGCTGCTGATTTAGAGAAATGGAAGGCAAGCGTCCAGAAGAAAATAGAGGGCGAGCCCAAGCCAGTATATTCGACAAGGAAAAGCAGTGGGCTAAGTCATTTTTGAACACACCGTCCCAAGCCGCGAAGAATCTGCTCGACGACTATTTACGTGAACTTCGTAGGCAAGCACTCGCGTTCAAGAACAGGAAAGAGTTGGCGGAGAAGAAAGCCTTGAAGGACGAGGCCGAGTCAAAATTAGAAAGGGGGAAAGAAGTTGCCCAGCTCGGGGAACAAAGTAAACAATCGATCGCCCCGCTCATAGTGCAAGCCGCCGGTCCGGATGCCCCCGATATCATAGCAGCTGCGGCAGCACATGGATTGACTGTAGAAAGTGCCAGAAAACAAGAGGCCGACTTAGGTATCACTCTTCGTGCAGTGTTAGGCCTTGATGAGGCGCCAATGAAGGACGTAGTATTTACATATGTGAAGAATGGCCCTCTCATCGAGCCTGCGCAGGAAGAGGATCTACCTCGACAAATGAAAGGTCTGCTAAATTGGTACAAGGCTTACATAAAACATGAAAACGCCAAAGACTATATCTATGCGGAAGTTAAATATGAGCATCACTTCAAACGTTACCGGGTACAAATTCCTCTGAGTGAATTGTTCCAGCTGTTCAATCTGCGCGACCTCGACAAATCTATCATCAGTTGCTACGTTCGTAAGTGATTTATTAATTTCTACCCCATCTCGTTCATTGCCTCGCACTATATATATATATATATATATATATATTGTCCTAACTATCTTGTTGTGTACGCTATATATTATGCAGAATGAAGAAGCGGGAAATGCGAATAAGGAACATCCATGATGTTGGGTTCATTGACCCACACATCGTTAATTCATATGTGTTAGAACACCACCCCGCCGACGTGGAGGAAGACCTGTGGCGGTTTATTAGAAAACAGCAACAGAAAAGTGATATTCTATTTCCTTACCATTTTGGGTGAGTGTTTCTGTCTTGAGCACATTCTCTTTTGTTTACTCCATGCATGGTATGTGGCTAATCGATGAGTTATGCATGACTCGTGCATGTATCGTGTCCGCAGGTTCCACTCGGATTCTTATGGTAATTAAAGTTCAGACCTCCTCGGCTCTCGTCCACGACTCTCTGAATATGGATCCGGCGCTTTGGGGCGACATGAGAAAAATGATGCAAAAGTAATTATTTTCATTCATTTGCGCTCTATATCGATCGGCCTATTTCGTTCATCATTTCCTAATATCAAGTAACTAATTAATAACTCTCTTGTTTATTTAATTTTCTTTGCCTCGTAGGGTTTGGAGACGGTTCGTAGATACCAAGGTCGGTGAATTCAAAAAAGAGCTACATTTTAAAATGGCAGTGCCGACGACCGGGGATACTCAGCCACCGGGGACCAATCTATGTGGATACTATGTTTGTGAGAGGATCCGGAGATACCGCAATGAGCGGGACCAGACGTGTGAGAACAACATCCCGAGGAATAACCTCCGGAAGACGCTTAGTCCGAAGCTCGCTTCCGACCACTTCAAGAGGAACTAGCTGGATGGTTGGCGAGGGAAGTCATCGATCCTAGAGGAGAACACTATTACGATGACGTAGATCTTTATAGGCACCGGAATTTGTAACTAACTTGTTCAAAATTGTATATGGTCATCCGATATTGAATATATATTGTATATGGTCATCCGATATTGAATATATATTGTATATTACTCTTGAATTCTTTTTGGTTCTAATTTCAAATTTGTTTGAAATTGTACATTCATATGCATGTATGTATACAGTACCGTAGAATATGTGAAACTCCTTCAAAATTAAAATCCAAAAGAAATAAAATAATACAAATTAAAAAGAGACCAGATTTAGGGGGAGGGGGGCTAAACCCTAAACCCTGCGGAGGCCTTTAGTCGCGGTTGGCCTGAAGAACCGCGACTAAAGGTCCTCCGCCCTGGCGCTCGCCTGAGGCCCACGTGGATGGGCCTTTAGTCGCGGTTCGTGAGGAACCGCGACTAAAGGGGGGGGCCTTTAGTCGCGCTACTTTGGTCGCGGTTGGGCCACCGCGACTAATGGCAGTTGCCAACCGCGACCAAAGCCCCTTTTTCCACCAGTGTATACGTGATTTTCCATTACACAGAATGATATGAAGAATTTCAAAATATGTATTGATATTTAATTGATCAATCTAATGGCACACAAAATTATGAATATATTGAACAAAATTATGGATATTCTGAATGTTAATGGATAAAAGCAAGTTGAACAATAAAACTGATAAAACTGATCCTGTAGTGGATCTCATGCGCAATTTTCTAAATATAGCTAAACTTTGAGTTTCACGCCACTAAACTTTAACAGGTTCACTCATCTACCAAGTACAACACCTTGGTTATGAAGCTGCAAAACAATGAGAAATTAATTTCATAACATGTCTCTTAAAGCGTGTGAATCAGCTAAGAAGCTGGACAACGTAGCCGAAGTAGAGCTGGACGCCTCTAAGACAATGTAATTGGGGAACTTGCTCAACCCTCTAGGGGTGGCATATCTCATATATATATATATATAGGGGTACAACGTACACGTACATGTATAATACAAGAAAGGCTATACAAAGTCTAACACCCTCCCTCAATCTCTACTCACTCCTGATGTAGCAAGAAGGTTGAGATTGCGCCTACAGACCTCAAACATAGGCAGATGTAGAGGCTTGGTGAAGATGTCTGCAAGTTGATCCTTTGAAGAGATGAACTTGATTTGTAATAGCTTCTGTGAAACACGTTTCCTCACAAAATGAAAATCAATCTCTATGTGCTTGGTCCGTGCATGAAACACCGGATTAGATGAAAGAAACATGGCACCAATGTTATCACAGCAAAGGACCGGTGGATGAGGTTGAGAGACACCCAACTCCTGAAGAAGGGACTCAACCCATATGAGCTCAGCGGTTGCATCGGCAACGGCTTTATATTCAGCTTCGGTGCTGCTGCGAGAAACGGTGGCTTGCTTGCGTGCTCTCCGGGCGATCAAATTAGGACCTACGAACACAGCATAACCCCCCGTGGATCGCCTGTCGTCTGGACATCCAGCCCAATCAGCATCAGAGAACGCAGACAAAACGCCTGATGAACTAGCCCGGAGATGAAGACCAAACGAGACAGTGTGACTGACATAACGCAGGATGCGTTTAACAGCAGACCAATGTACATCAGTAGGAGCATGCAAATACTGACAAGTCTGATCGTGTAATCGTCAGGTACTGTAAGCCACCAACAATACTGCGATACTCCGTCGCATCCTCAGGAGATAAAAGAGTACCGTCAGTAGCTGAGAGCTTGTCAGTAGAGGACATCGGCGTGGGCGACATCTTGCACTTGAGCATGCCTGCACGGCGCAAGAGATCAAGAGAGTACTTCTTCTGAGTGAGAGCCAAGCCAGAAGACTGATGAGCAACTTCAATACCCAAGAAGAAGTGGAGCGGACCCAAATCCTTAACAGCAAAATCAGCACCAAGAGCAGAAATAAGAGCAGTAGCAGCTGTTGGTGAAGAACTGACCAGGATAATGTCATCGACGTAGACAAGGAGATACATAGTCACACGGGGCCGCTGAAACAGAAACAACGAGGTTTCGGCCTTTGAAGGAACAAAGCCATGAGTATGAAGAGCAGAAGCAGTCGAGCATGCCAAGCACGCGGCGCTTGCTTCAATCCATACAGAGCCTTAGTCAGGCGACAGAGATATTGCGGCTGAGCAGGACTAACAAATCCCGGGGGCTGCCGCATATAGACCTCTTCCTCAAGAAGACCGTGAAGGAATGCATTCTGTACATCTAGCTGTCGAAGACACCAACCGCGTGAGACCGCCAAGGACAGAAGGAGCCGAATGGTGGTAGGCTTGACAACAGGACTGAATGTGTCCTCATATTCAAGACCATGGCGTTGTTTGAATCCCTTAGCGACAAGACGAGCTTTGTAGCGCTCGATAGAACCATCAGCATGTTTCTTCACCTTGAATACCCACTTGGAATCAATGATGTTGACACGTGGCGGAGGAGGAACAAGTGTCCATGTTTCATTCTGTAAGAGAGCCTGATACTCCTGCTCCATAGCAGCCCTCCAATGCGGGATAGTTATAGCGGCTTGATAACTGCGAGGTTCAGCAGTAGGGTCATCCACAGCATGGGCCATGCAAGCGGCCAACCATGCAACAGTGTCGTCGGTGCGCTCCTTGGGGCGAACGATGCCACTGCGACTGCGCGTATGAGGACGCGAAGCAGCAGGTACGAGCGGAGGCGGTGCAGCCGGTGGTGAAGGCGCCGATGGTGTAGACGAAGGTGAGGCAGGCGCGGCCGACCCAGGCGCGGTGGGCGGTGGCGAGTGATGCAGTCCAGGCGTCACAGACCTGGGCGAGGCAGGGGGTGTGAACACCCGAGGCGACGTCGAGGGCGACGATGGCCCAGGCCTAGGCGAGCGCAGCCCGGGCGATGAGGATGCCGGGGGAGACACAGGTGGTGGAGAGGAGGAGCGGGCCAGCGGCGACACGGGTTGGGCCGTGCGCGCGGACGCCGTAGGCGTGCCAGGCGGGGAGTCGCCAGGGGGCGAGGGCGCCATGACGGGCACAGAACCCGGGGGCATGCACATGCATGGCCGGATCGACGTGGTGCACCGGGTTAGCAGCGCTGTCGTGAAGAAGCTCAAGGCGTGCTCCGCGGCCAATACCTGCACCATGATTAGGCAACAACACAGGCGCATATGCAACATCTTCAAATTGGCCAGGCAGAATGGAAGATGAATGCATGAGTGTATCGCTGGTAGATGGTTGTGGCATGGTAGAGAATGGGAAGACGTTCTCATCAAAAACAACATCACGCGATATGTAGACACGATTGGTTGGTACATGAAGGCACTTGTAGCCTTTGTGAAGAGAGCTATACCCAAGAAATACACATTTTTTAGACCGAATCTCAAGTTTGCGACTATTGTAGGGGCGAAGATGAGGCCAACAAGCACACCCAAAAACCTTGAGAAATGTGTAGTCAGGAATTTCATGCAAGAGAAGCTGAATAGGGGTTTTCATATGAAGCACTCGTGTAGGTAGACGGTTAATAAGAAAGCATGCAGTAGCAAATGCATCACTCCAAAACCGAAAAGGTACAGAGGCATGAGCAAGAAGAGTAAGTCCGGTCTCAACTATATGACGATGTTTACGCTCAATGGCACCATTCTGCTGATGTGTATGTGGGCATGAAACACGATGAGATACTCCAAGCTTACTAAAGAATGTATTGAGGTTGCGATATTCACCCCCCCCAATCTGACTGAACATGAATAATCTTATGCTGGAGAAATCATTCAACATGCTTTTGAAATTGAACAAATATATCAAAACACATCAGATTTGCGCTTAATGAGATAAAGCCAAGTAAAGCGACTATAAGCATCAATGAAACTCACATAATAGTTGTGACCACTAACAGACCTTTGGGTAGGACTCCATACATCTGAAAACACAATCTCAAGAGGACTCTTTACTTCTCTAGTAGATGAAACAAATGGGAGTTGATGACTCTTGCCTTGCTGATAGGCATCACACACACCTAACTCTTTATTGCTAGACTCTAGTGGCAGCTCATGACGGTGGAGAACATGACGTACTATGGGAATGGCAGGATGACCAAGGCGAGAGTGCCACTGTGATGACGATACTCGAATCCCGCTAAAGACACGAGAGAGAGTAGGATCCTCCAGGCGGTACAACTCTTGGCTTAGGCGACCACTAAGCAGAACGTCCCGGGTGGCTCGGTCCTTTATAAGAAGATCAAACGGGTGAAATTCACATAGGACATTATTATCAAGAGTGAGTTTTGGAACAGATAACAAATTACGAGTGACCGAGGGAACCCGTAAGATATTACGAAGATGAAGTTGTCTACTAGGATGACTAGTCAAAAGAGATGCTTGGCCAATATGAGAGATGGGCATACCTGCGCCATTGGCGGTGTGAACCTTATCGTGCCCATAGTAGGGCTAGTGGGTGGTAAGCTTTTGAAGCTCACTCGTCAGATGATCCGTGGCGCCAGTATCCATGTACCACGCAGGATCGATGGGGTAGGATGGAGTGGACCCCTGAACATGCTCCTTTCCCTTAGCCGCGGCGAAGGCAGCAGGGGCGGAAGGAGGAGGGCCGAAGTCGGCGAGCTGGGCCTGGTGTTCGTTGCCCTGCCCATTGTTGTCGATGCCCAGAAAACTGCGTTGAAAGCGGCGGTGGCACTTCGAAGCGAGGTGCCCCGGACATCCGCACAGCTTACAGATGCGAGTATCGCCGGCACGGCCGCCACCCGTGGTCGATGCAGGGGGTGGGGCGGGTTTGGCCGCCGGCGGCGGCGCCGAACCAGCGCCTGGAGGCGCGGGCGGACGCTGGCCACGGTTGACCCAGTGCGCCGCGGACTGGTCATTGATGACTCCAGTGGCACGGCGAGCCTCGACACGCTGCTCCGTGAACATGAGGCGCGAGTAAAGCTCGTGGGGAGGCATGGCGTCGTGGCGCCATTGACAGCCTCAGCCAGGTTGTCGTAGTCAGAGTCGAGCCCTTGGATGATGAAGCCGGCGAACTCCTCATCGCGGAGCGGCTGACCAAGCGAGGCAAGCGTATCTGCCACCACCTTGATCTTGTTGAAGTAGGTGGAGGCAGAGGAGTCGAGCTTCTTGATGTCACCAAGCTGCCGACGAAGGGCAATGGTGCGGGAGGTGGAGACGTTGGCGAACGCGTGGTCCAAGCATCCATGGAGGTGGCGGCGAAGAGGACGAGACCGACGACTCCCTCACCTAGGGAACCCTGGATGGCGGAGAGGATCGCCTGGTCCTGCTGCACCCACACGCGGTGTTCCGGATTGATGGCCGGTCCTTGCATGGTCATGATCACCTGAGGAGGACATGGAAGAGAACCATCAACATACCATGGCTGCGTAGCAACGGCAACACCTTAGCACGCCAGAACAGATAGTTATCCGGGGTGAGCCGGATGGTGATCTGGTTGGCGAAGTGGAGCGGCGCCACCGGCACCGCGACCGATCCTGGTGCAGACGCGGCGTATGCGGGGGCCGCGAGCCGATCAGCAGCAGGGGCCGGCGACAAGGACGTGGACGTGGGTGGAGGAGGCTGCATCCCGGGCATAGCCGAGGCAGCGGAACCCCCCGAGACCGTCGGCACGACGGAGAGGGCAGTGGTTGCGGCCTCCGTGTCCAACGCCGGGAGGGCGGTGGCGGGTGAACCCGCTGTTGCGGATGATCCCGCTGTGGCGACGCCGAGACACGCCGTCGTGGCCGCAGGTGACGCGGCGAGGAGAGTGTCCGTGGCGGTGCTCGGCGGCGGAGGCGGAGCCGAGTACATGGAGCCGACGGCGGTAGTGCCGAAGAACTGCGGCATCTGGGGAGCAAGCGGGGACGGGGGCGAGTTGAGGAGGGCAGCGAGCGATGCGGGGAGAAGCCCGGAGCTGGTGGTGCCCGATGCGAAAGCGTTCATGGTGGGAAGAGGAGGCGGCGCGGCGCTAGGGTTTAGGATGGCGGCGCGGCTAGGGTTAGGGTAGGGCGGATCGAGGGTAGGCTGATACCATGTAAGACAATGTAATTGGGGAACTTGCTCAACCCTCTAGGGGTGGCATATCTCATATATATAGGGGTACAACGTACACGTACAGATATAATACAAGAAAGGCTATACAAAGTCTAACAACGCCTTTGTTGGTTCCGGCCATCTAGCCGAAGTAGAGCTAGACGCCTTTGTTGGTTCCGGCCATCCGAGCACTGCAATCCCTTGAGCTATTGAAGAAATACTGGAGACACCACATATGGGATTGCCTCGCTCACATGAATAGAACTAAAGAGTAAAGAGACAGCTGCCTAGGATGGACGTGACGAGGATGTGGAAGAGAAGCGGAGATCCGATGGCGTCGCTCTTGTGGAGCCGTCGTACGGCCTCCGGCTGATCTACCGTGAGGTGGTGGACGTGTGCCTTCTCCTGACCGAGCAAACGCCCCCGCCACCGCTATGATAAAAGGAGGGCAAGCCAGGTTAGCTGGCCATCCAGGCTAAGTTCCATCATCATCCGACAGTGTGCATTGGAGAAAATGTCCTCGATGACCCCTCCGCCCCCCTTTGGCTACTCCCTCTACCCCCCTCCCCCATTTGACGCCTCTCCTACGCCTCCTCTTCCTCTTCAGACCCCTTAGACCCACTCAGCATCATCGCCGCTGCAGCGATTCTCAGTCGATTTTTGGTTAGTTGTACAACAATTTGGACAAAAATTGAGTTAACTCAAGATAGACAACACACAAATGCACAAAAAGAACGATACAATGAATTGTACTGCACTACAACAGAATTGTAAGTACCCATTGCGCCCTAGCGCAAGGATAAAGGTGAGACAGTATTGTAACAATAAGTTATATCTACTAGTCATCAACCCGTGCGTACATTTATTTGATTGATGTTATTGCTTCGAAATAACTATCAGGACACAAAATTCTTCGCCCATATCATAGAGCACTAACATTTCATGATTGTGCTCCTTATGGTAGTGTCTATTAGTAGAGGAAAAATTCAAGTTCCTTCTTGGAGTACGGAGAAATAGGTGGTGAAGAATGTTGGGTTTATTTAATGCAAAGTAAGCAAACACCATGTGTCGCAACTGTTCATTGGCACACTCACGCGCATGCCGATCGGTTATCTTTGTCTGAAGTGGTTAAGAGAAACCGGGAAAGGTACGAAGGTGATGGAGAATTGCTCACATTAATTAATAAATTAAGGTGTTTTAAAATTTAGAACGATTTTGGTACTCTTTTTTATGATCATGCTTTTCGATATGGAGAAGTTTGTAGGAAAAAAAAAATTTGGAGCTTTGGGGTTAATTTCTTTTTTGAGTAAGGTTCATATTAAGATTCATAACAATTGGAGTATTTTTTTAATTCATCATGCTTTTCCATATGGTGAAGTTTGTAGGACGTCTCACTTTTAATTTTGGGGTTAAATTCATTTTTGAGTAAGGTTCATATCCTTGTTAATGTCATGTTCATATTTAATGGACGATGTAATATGCACTATTTCAATATTTCTCTACCTTTATTTTAATTTAATGGTACAGTATAGTAGTCTCATAATTGCATTAGGCATCCAATCGGATGCCTAGAGCTTTAATAATTATTTGGAGTAGCTAATATAACTTGGTCATATGGATGGTTCGTTTGTTTTAAATCAGCATGCGAATTTTCCGGGTATGCACTTATTGGGATGCTAAATATGCAGTATACTTAAAATTAAACAGAAAAGATGTAGAAAGCTAACCTTCTTAAATCAAATATTTAGTTGATTTGGTAAATTATTGAGTTCCTCCTCATGTCCTCTCCTTGCTTACACGAAGTGTACCTACATTGATACACATGCCAAATCAGCTCAAAAAAACATATGTGCTATTTGGGACTGAAAGAACATAATAATCTGAGTACAGAAATACAATAACACACCAAATATTTCATTTTATAATACTGGCATATTATTGTTGTTATATTATCTTTTCAAGATTACTGAATACTCTGTACTGATTAAGAGTGATACATAAAAGTCTACTAAATAACTATGTAAATAATTAATTGCTCAGCGTAACGTATTTTCCCCTTAATTTCCACCAACATGACATACAGCTGAGCTTGAGCATAGGTGCATGAGATGGCATCCAGAAGAAATCACTGGTTATCAATCCATCTTCCTACCATGGGTAGAGGCAGATGAGTCACGCAGCTACCAAGGTCGTCCAGGATCTTCCGAATCTGATTAAAAATAGGAGTAAAAAGGAAGCATTGCATAGTGGACATTACAATACATGCGGATCGTGTATGAAGAGAAGGGCGCAAATTAAATTGGCAGCTGCTGCTGCAAGACAGAAGCAACTTTTCTACCTCGGTCTACTGAAGCTCTACGGAACATGATGGCGGCTGCTAGAAATCGATTTGCCATGAGAAGCTAGTAATCGTGCCGATGAGAAGCTAGTAATCGCGCATCGCGCACGGCAGGACGGAATCAACTTTTTCTACCTTGATCTCCGTCGACTCGACTGAAGCTCTACCTTGATCACGTATCGATGGGATTGGGCGAGACGGTTGCGTACGGCTTTTATTCGTTTCTTCTATTTTTACGGAAGGAGATAGGAGAGGCGGCGCTTCTCGTGCGAGCGGAGGTACATAATTTATCCAATGGTTGTGAATGAATCGTGGGCAGATCGAATGGCCGAACTTTCTTAATTACCAGGATTAACGTGGAGGCTTATTGGGAGTCTCCAATTAGTAAATATAAGATGGTGTTATATATGATTGAGATTTATTGGCTTTAAAATGTGCGGCTCATCAAGGTCCCCATGAGGTCCGCATAGCATAGATTCCAACATTGATAGATAGAAGCAAGTAATTTTTCATCTAAGTCTAATATTATCACAAATATATTACAGAACATAGCAAGCAGAATTCATGCGTACATTACACATACTGGGAGGCTCATGAAGGTCCATATGAGGTCCGCATAGCATAGATTCCGACTTTGATAGATAGAAACAAGTAATTTTTCATCGAAGTCTAATATTAGCACAAATTTATTACAGAACACAGCAAGTGGAATTCATGTGTACATTACACATAACATAGATTCCAACATCAATAGATAGAAACAAGTATTTTTTTCATCTATGTCTAATACTTTTAATAAGTATATTACATAACATAGCTAGTGGAATTCATGTGTACATTCTACAAAAATTTAGCCAAGGTCCAATAACAGCGTCTTTAAGCCAACAACATTGTATAAGACAGTATGGAATGGTTGAAGGTCTCAGATGATTTCGCAAATTTGCTAATCATGTGCTTCCATATCAACACCTGTGCTATAGAATTTCATCAATGTGATGGCACGATTTCTCCTTTCTCTGGATCCATTTTGGTTTCACAAAACGATGGTGTTGCATACACAATAATAACTGCTACATCAGCGGTGTGTTCCGCAATGGGCTGACCCCTGATATATCCGTTCTCTTCTTGTATTTGCTTTACCCGCGGTAGTTCAAATCCTTCACCATCACATTAGCTGCATTCTGCATGTACCTAATAGCTGGTATAGCAGCGGTGTGTCCCGCAATGGCGATATCCATAGACTTGACTCCAGAGATAGTCATAGGAACAATGAACTTGACCGGTTGTTTCACACAGCAGTATAGTACACACTTACAAATTACAATGCAGAAGGAGGTAAAATTATTAGCATGTATAAGACACAATGCAAGCTCTGTATGAACAAAACGTAATCACTATAGTATTAATTAATGGGAATGGTGCAATTAGAAGTATGGTCTACCGACTCGAAACTTCGGCAATAACAAGGCAATATTTTATTAATCACTTTCAGCAGTGTACCCAGGTAGGCAGCTCAGTTACTGTAACTGAACAGTTAAATTCATGCAGAAAAACAGAACACATGTATGCTGTAGAAGACCAGGTTTTAACCCCTGGAACTAACACAGAATCAATAACCATACTACACACAACTTTAAAACAAACTGAGAGGTTATGTTTTGCTGCTAGATTTTTTTTCGAAATGGGGGAAATATCGTCCCAGCTTCTGCATCCAAAGGATGCACACGGCTTTTTTTTATTAGATTATTCACGAAATCTTACAAGAAAAAATACAAAAGATCAAACTCGAAGCAACCTTACTATACCTACAGTGGATGAAGAGGGTGACAATACACCAACTCAAATCATCCAAAACTAAATGCCTTCTCAGACCGCCCAATAGCAGGTGAGAAACACATCCAGTCAAGCAGACTCTCAGCGCACGCCAACGCACACGCCACAGGAGTTGCTCCCGCCGTCTTCCTCGACTCCATCTTCAAGAGAGATTAACGCATTAACCTTGCAAGACCTGCCGTCGATGCCACCATGACGCCAGACGGCTCCACCCTCCTGCACGTATACATCATCCTGCATTTGTCGTTGATACCCTGCAGCACCATGCCACTAAGACTCAGCGCCAACAATGTGGTAGATGAACACCACTCCACCGAAGTCCGCCAACATCCAACAGCTGCTCCAAAAACGATGCCCCAAGAGGTAGAACGACGCAGGACGTGCCGCCATCGTCCGATCCGGGAGACCCGGACCTAGGGTTTCCCCCGGAGCAGCACGAGTGAGAAACCGCAGACTACGTCGACGATGTCTTCAAGAAGGTTGCGGCGCGACACGTCGCCATCGTCCGCCAACCGAGGTCGGAACACGGTTTTCACCGGCAGCCACGCATCCCCAACTCGCCGAGTGTAGTGCCAAGACGGGCAAAGATGACGCCTTCGACAAGGTAACGACGTCGACCGACGCCGCCATCATCCGCCAAGACCGAGGTCGAGGCTCAGTTTTCACCGGCCGCCATGACACCCCGGACTAGATCACCATCGCCGGAATCCTGTGTGAGATCCCATGATCCCCCACACAGGACTACCAGCCTGGCCGACCACCTCCGACGAAGAAGAAGGCCGCCACCTCCATCGAACCCGAGGTTGCTGCCCCGGGCGTCCTCGAACCGCGGGAGAAACCCAAGGTCACCACCCCGCACCGGCGAGAAGCGGAGGGGATGGCGCAAACCGTCCCACCACCAGCCACCACCGGTGTGCCACCGATGGGAGGCAGGGGAGGCCGCAGCACTCTGGCCACCGCCGCCCATTCTTCCTCCGACCGCCGCCGCCCCGCCATCACACGGGATGGAGGAGGTCTACCACCGCCGCCGTCGAGGGGATGACCCAGCCGCCGTCTCATCCGCGTCAAGAGGGAAAGCCCCCGCCGCCGCCACGCCCCGCGGCGGGAGGAGGAGGGTTGGGTTGGGGGCGGCTAGGGTTGGGAGGGGTGGGGTTGGCTGATGGTGCGCTGCTGCTAGATTAAGTGTGAAACCAAGAATGTAACACCCCAACTTTTGCAACCTTGTTTATTTGTTCATAATGCAAAAATCAGGGGGAACAAAAAAATTTTGTAAAGACTTATTAGATGAATTGCCTTGATCTGTTTGTTATAATGAATTGCTTTGATCTGTTAGTAGATGAATTTTCTTGATTTGCTTGTTGAGTTTTGTCTTGAGCTACCCATAGAACAACACCTCTAGTGGTAAGACAAGCAACTCACCTAATAAAACCCATGTGTGTCCTAGTAAAAGTTGTTTTCCTTTTTCACCACATCAAACTTTTCTACTCATGGCAACATGAGTGTGCCTACTTAAAATTCATCTTTGTGCTTTAACCTAGCTCAACCCACCCTGAACTCAAAACTTGGGATCATCTACCCCTTTGCTACCTCCTTCTCTCTTATACCCTAATCAAAAACCCTAAGACATCACAAATTTGGCTAAGTCCTAAATCTGTTTTAAGGTTTCATTTTGGAGCCCCTAGATTAAGCTACCCCTTGCCATCTAAGGCAATGAACTTGGTCCTAGACCTACCTTGTCATGAGCACTTCCCAACCATGTCTTTGCCTTGGACCAGATCACTCTTATACCCACTTATCCTCGATGGTTTTGAAGTCAAGTCAATAAGATATTTTGGCAGGCTGAAAATGACCAAACTTTGGTAGTTGATATCTAAGCACCCTCAGCTGTTATTGGTAACCTCAATGCATGGCTCTCATCTATGCAACACCCTCTATAACTTCCACATCTTGCGTGTCCCAATCTACCCCTACAATTCTTATTTTCACTTGATCTTGTACCCTATCCACTATTTCAACACTAGATCACCTGCTCCTTTCTTTTCTTTTGTTTTTCTTTCATCTAGTTTATTATTCACAAAACCAAGTGTGGAGATGATTGCTACATTGAGTAATAATCATCTACCCTTGAGATCTTGCCCCCAAAAATTTATTCTTACCTTCCTTCAAAGAACTTTTCCAAAAACCCTAGGCATCATATTGTTGTTCCATCTTAAACCCTAGCACCCCTCTTTCTTTTGGGATTTAATTCTTCTCCCAATGACCTTCAACACTTGACCCAAAACCCTTGTACCCTTCTTCTTTATACCAAAAAAATTTCTAAATCTTTGGAGGGAACACTCATCTCCTTTTATTCACTAGTTTTTGACACCATATGGTGGGATGGCATCATCACCACCACACCACCCCTCTTTTTCCTTCTATCTCCAACTTTTTTTTGACCTCTCTCTCCTAAACTTTCTCACTTGATCATGCACACCCCCGCATGGCACCCCCTCTCTCTTTTCTTCCTTTTTGCAAAACCTAGGGGAAACACCACCCCCTCCTTTTTTTTCCTCCCCTCTTCCCTCTTCTTGTACATGGCCGGGCCATGGTGCCCATACACCACCCAGCAACCCTGCACCACCTTGGCCCAAACCCCACCCCCTGGACCCTCTCTGAACCCTCCCTCCCTCTCCAAAAACGAGCAGGCCACAAGCCCACACGAACCCAACGACCCCAAACCCGAAAAACACAGAGCACGCTGGACAGAAACCCCTCCCGCTCGCACCCTACTCCTTCCCGCGCCTCTGCTGACGCAAGCCCTGCGACGTCACTCGCCCGCGCAGCCCTGACGTCACCACGCGCGCCTCCATTGGCCGGCAGCACCGCTCGCTCGCCCCTCCATTGGCCACAGCCACCGCCGGCTCCCCCTCCCATAGCCTCCCTCGCCTATAAAAGGGACTCCCCGCCCACTCCCTTCACCACACACCACTCCTCTCCCTCCCCAGATACCCTCCCCAGAGAGCACCAACCTCCTCTCTGCATGCTGCTCGCCGGGAAGGCCGCACCACCTCGGTCACCTCGGGTGGCCGGTAAAAAAAGTGGACGCGCCGCAGCACTCCTCTCTCTCCCTCTGTTTCTCCTACTACCTCCGCCTCTCCACAGCCCTAACCCTACCCTTTCCGCCGCCCAGGTCACCGGAGACCAGCGCCACCACCGTAGCCGGGAGGACCTGCGGAGAAGAACATCCGGAAGGGGCTGCTGCGAGGAGAAAAGGAGGCGCTGCCGGCCGTCCCTGCACCGCCTCAACCCACCGCCGCCGCCGGAGCTTCGCCGCCGTCCGCTGCGGCCGCTGGTGAGCCTAGCCCCGCCCTTACCTTTTCCCTGCCGCCCCTCTTCCGCCGCCCGCGTCTATGCGTGGCCTCGTGAAGACGATGAGGGCGTGGCCGCCCGATCATTATCCCACAGGCTGCATGGCCCTTTTGGCCACGTAGGCCCATGCAGCTGGGCCCCGCCACGGGCCCCTCTCCCCTTTCTTTTTTTTCATTTTCTTTTATTTTCCCCTCCCTCCACCTGGAATTCTCCCTGGCCCGGCCCACTTCCCACCCCGCACGGCCCAGTCTTCTCCCACCTCTTTTATTCATTTAAAATTTGTATATTCCTGTAAATTGGTGTTTTAAAACCAGAGATCTTCATATTTGAATAACTCAACATCAATACCTTTCCAATGCCATTGGCCTTGTATTTTTAGGATTTTTGTACGATTTTTTGCATAATAAACTTGCTCTAGGTGTGCTGTAGACTCTAGGTAATTCCTAAAATTGTAGGATTAATATTTTTGGGTTAATCCAATTGGGTTAGTCTTGTTTTAGTACTGGCCATCTAGGAAAAATATTTTTTAGTCCCTGTTCATGCATTTTTGTTACTGTTAGTAACATGTGTGTATTACATGAAATGTTGTACCAAAACCTCTTGTTTATTTAAAATCTTTGACCACCTCTTTTTATCAAATATGGTCAACCTATGTTTCTTTCTTGCAAAACAAAACCTTCTCAACTTAAACCATGTTTTTATTGTTTTATTAAGATTTCAAATGTTAGGGGTATATGGTTTACTTCATATTTTTAGTGTAGTGTTTTGTTAACAAAATAAAAGAGAGAAATGATTTTCTACCTCTTCACAAATGTTTGAAAATAAAATATGAATGTTTTTGAGGCCAAAGCTTTGCACTTGTCTCCTTGATAGTGTTATCTACCAGGGGATGTTTAATTCATGCCTTGGTGATAACCATAGAGGCAATTGCTCATTTGTGAAGCTTTCATGCTTTTATCAAGTGAAATAAATGGGTTTTCTTTTATAAAGTTGTTTTGAAATAACTATAAGTACTTAGCATGATAGCCCTTATTTGAGTGGTTAGTTTTTGATTGTTGCATGTTTGTTTTATTGGTGCAATGTGTTGATTGTGTTCCTTTTATATTTTCCGGTGATAGATGCGAACAATTCCGGGGAAGAAGAAGGAGTGGTTCGGATGAGGATTTTATTTATATTGTTGGAATTCTTATTTGATGGAGTTGAAGAAGTCCAGGGACAAACAAGCCAACCAAGGCAAGCCATCTCTTGATCTCTGAATGTTGAATCACATATTGTGGTTACTTTGTTGTTATTCTTGTCTCTCGATCTATTTTGTGTGGTATCTACTTATGTTGATGGAGCATGCTCACCGTGAGCATGTTGAATTCTCTTTGACACCTCACCTACCATCCCCTTTAGGGAAATGGTGGTCATCATCATGATCTTGGTGTACCCCTCTAAGTGTGATGGGTACGCCCACTTATCTTGTGTGTGTCGACCTCTTGACACCCTTCTTGCACCACCTAGGGGTATGATGGTTAGCACCATTTCCCCTTGTTGATGCTATGCATACTTACTCCCAAGTATGTTGAACCCCTTGTTGATGCTATGCATACTTACTCCCAAGTATGTTGAACCCCTTGTTGATGCTATGCATACTTACTCCCAAGTATGTTGAACCCCTTGTTGATGTTATGCATACTTACTCCCAAGTATGTTGAACCCCTTGTTGATGCTATGCATACTTACTCCCAAGTATGTTGAACCCCTTGTTGATGCTATGCATACTTACTCCCAAGTATGTTGAACCCCTTGTTGATGCTATGCATACTTACTCCCAAGTATGTTGAACCCCTTGTTGATGTTATGCATACTTACTCCCAAGTATGTTGAACCCCTTGTTGATGCTATGCATACTTACTCCCAAGTATGTTGAACCCCTTGTTGATGTTATGCATACTTACTCCCAAGTATGTTGAACCCCTTGTTGAATCTTCCAACTTATGTTTATCATATACATGCTTACCCCAAGCATGTATGACCCCCTTTTGGCACCACAATAATCATCTTCGTAGTGGTATGATGATCAACATCATGACCCTTGTCGAATCATCCTACTTATGTTGTTCCCATGCATGCTTATCCTAAGCATGTATGATCCCCTTGAAAATTCAATTATCACCTCCTTAGTGGTATGATGGCTAGCATCATTGCCATTGTTATATCTTAGCTCCTACATAAAACTATAGGTTGGGAACCCCTCAAGGTTTACCTTGTTGTAAAAGTTTTGAGAAAACCTTGGGTGAGTCGACCTTACCCGAGTGTATGGTTTATGAAGGCAAAAAGGATGTTGTCAAAGATGATTGAGAAAACGAATGTGGGTGTGACTTGGGTTTTGAGAAAAACGATACATGGTTCTTTGTATTCGCCCGGAACAATTAACCCGCGCAACCACACTACTCCAACGTGGGCACGGGGCTTAGCTTGACGTTTGTTCTTCTTAGCATGAGGCACCGCACAACTATACAAGGGTACGGTTACCCCCGAGTCCGGGTTGTCATGGTTGGGACAATAGTATAACGGGAGGCCTTCGGAGCTGACCCGTCCGGAAGACACTATGGGTCTCCTGGCTTGGCGGTGGAGCCACGCTCAAAGAGAGGTGAGCTGCCACGGTGCCGGGGAGGTACATACTCCATAGGGTAGGACCTCTTGCTAAGTTGAATGGGCGAAAGGCTTCGACTGATTATCCGAGACTCGCATACTTTCGTATGACGAACCGGGGATGATCCCGGCGGATTTATCAGATCTTGTGGGGAAAGTGCGCACACTCTGCAGAGTTAAATATATTCGAATAGCCGCGTCCGCGGTCATGGACGGTTGGGATGGCCGTTACAGAGCTGTGTCGAGTTTTGTTTTAGAAAATGCTTTACAAAGGAAGGGAATGTGTTGGATGTACCGGAAGGGTACGAAAAGGCTGGTGCCGACCATATGGAGATGGTCGAGGAAAATGAAACAAAAATTGGGTGACCCTTCCTAGTGTTTCATGTAGAGAGACTCTTCTTCAATAAAGATATATATATGTCGTAGTCTATCTTTTGAAGTATCTTCTTTAACAAAGATATAGAGATGTCATAGGATTTCCTTAGTGTCCCCATCAATTGTGATGTCGGGATGCTATATCCACAAGAGAAACTACTTCTCTTCTTCATGCTATTTTCACAAGTGAAATTAGCTCTTCCCTCTTGTCATCCTATATTAGCACTTGTTATCTTGCACTCTTGCAAATTACCTTCTTGATGGTTTGCGAGTACAATTCCAATGTACTCACGGCTTTGTCCCTGGCTATTTACTTGGCCAGACTTGGAGGAAATCGACCAATGAAGAAGGATCGGATGACGTCTATGCGAGCTAGGAACGTCTTCCCAGTCAGTTGCCTATAGGGTTAAGGCAGATGACTTGGGCTCTACGCTGCTGAAGTAATTCCGCTACTCTGGTGATTAGATTAGGCCCTTCGAGGCTATTATGTAAAGTATGGTCATGTGACCTTATTGTAATTTTCTTATTCCGCTTTGTAATGGATGGTGTAATTTTGATATCAGTTCGGTTATGTGTTCACGGCGCACTGATCATGGGATCGTGAACTGTATACATAACAGGGATTTTGGACAGCTAGTCCGGGGTCCCCACAGAGCTGGTATCAGAGCCATCCTGACTGTAGGAGAGCTTAGTTAGCATGGACGTTAGTTAGTAAACGAGTACTTGGGCAAAACTACTTACAAAAACAAATTCTTCCTTTAGTAAACAGAAGAATAGCTTCCAATTTTCTTATCCCGTCAAAACTTCAAATTCTTACCTCACTCTATGATTTCCAAAGAATTTGAACACTTTTGACTCTTCTACCTCACCTTGTTCCAAAACTAGGTATTGGACGATGTCCCCAACTCAGACCGGAGACTCGAAGTCGAAGATGGATCAACCTTTTTGGAAGTCTCATGTATCTCCAACGACAGCTATTGAAGATTGATGTCGACTTAGCCGGACAGGAAGATCATGTCTTTTGGTTGTCGCCAAAGTTTGTCGATGATCTGACCTTGTTCCTCCGTGGACTTGCACTTTTGCAGTCGTCAAGGATCAGGTTCTCAGTTCTTGACTAGTAATTTTTAGGCCAGCCACCAGAAGTTGTCGACTGTGGGAGTACCTCAACAGCTACCCCTCTGAAGACCTCACATCCTCGTGATAATGAGACCCTTAGTTCTGCGCAGTTTTCGCCTCCAACTCAACATCAATGAGTCAACACCAGGCCTGCTTCACTACCAACTGCTCCGAGAATCCATGTTGAAGTCGATGTCAGCAAGAAGAAGACATCAACATATGTGACCAACCCCAAACCTATAGGATGGATAGGACAAACTCAATCACTTTGATTGAGCTACCCCCGTATTAGGCATCCCTAGATACTTAGAGTGCCTTGTTTGGTTTGATGATTGCTTGTAGTTCCCTAGTGTGTGTTGCCGTCAGAAACCCACCGGCGGGCAGCGACTGGCAACACCGTAGAGCCGGGAACAACTAGGGCTGCGGCTGGCCCCAGTCCCTCAGAGCGACGGCCCGCAAAGCCTTCTGGTCACACGTCCGATGTTGTCGCAAGGGCGTGCCACCTGACCTATACCTGGTCAGGAAGGTGTTGGATGATGCCTCGCTTAGTTTCCTGCATGGCATACACGTAAACGTTAAATACGAGCCTCGATCGGCTCTCAGGTTGTCCTGTGAATCGGCTCAAAGAGCCGATTCACCCATGATTCATACGAGGTGTACGAATATATGGTGGTCCTGCTTGATCAAGATAAAGCTGAAGCGATCTACGACGATTTAGGGTTTTCACCACATAATCGGATCATCCTACTCACGATTGGGCCTCGCGCTCGCGTACGGTGATCGTAAGCCGATCCTAGACAGGGCCTAAAAACCAACACGAGGTTGATCCCCGGAACATCCTTTCTAGGGCTAGCAAACTACACCCTACACGCCGTTGGATCCTCCAACCCTTTGTAAGGCCTAACTATTGCGGATATTAAACTAATCCTTGAAGAACAAGGAGCAACCGTAACGGATCGGATCTACTAAACAATGATCAAGCGGGGTGCCGCCCCTACACCTGAGATAGGTGTAAGGGCGGCTAGATGTATAAGGGTTGCACTACGACGAGCATATGATACGAAGAACAATGCTAACCCTAACACATCTAAGATAACTACGTTGCTCGTCATCAAAAAGGCTTCAGCACGAGCAACGCATGAACAACGTAGATAGGCTTGTGCTGCCTAGATCGCAAGATGCGATCTAGGCAGCATGGTGCTTACCGGGAGAAACCCTCGAGACGAAGGAGTTGGCGATGCGCCGAGATTGATTGTGTTGAACGTTGGTTGTTGTTTATTCCATAAACCCTAGATACATATTTATAGTCCAGGGGACTTTCTAATTCAGGCGTGCATCTAACCGTGCACGGGTAAAACTCTAACTTCTAAATTAAGATGCGATCTACTATAATACAGATACATGGGCAATTTAGCCCAACTTCTTCGTGTCAGGCCGCTTCAGAGATCCTCCACGCGTTTAACCTTCAAGCCCATCTCACCTACGGCCCACCTCTGACTCGGTCAAATTCTGGTGATAACACATGCCCCCCTGGTTTTGGAAATGACATTTCCAAAATCATTATGCTTTCTTTCGTTGGGTCATGTCGTGGCAGAACAGAACTGCCGCAGAATCTTCCATCATTTCGCCTCGCCTCCTGGGCTTTTCTGCACTAATTGATAATTTCGGCATCACGTCTTCGAGAACCGTCACGACATTAAATTTTCACTACACCCCCTTTATTTATCTGTGCCGAACGGTTCGCCACTTCATCCCTTTGCTCTGTTCCATCCACCAGCGCCCAAAAAACCCTCTTCCCCTGTAGCAATGTCTTCCTCTTCCTCTTCCCCCTCAGGCCTCCCCCTCCAATCCTCGCCGAAGAGCAAGAATGAGGACGACCTTCACTCCGGGGTGAACCCCATCTCCTCCGACAAGGAGAAGAAAGAAGGAGAAGTAGCGAAGGCCAAGGCCTCCCCCTCCGCCAAGATCCCGCCGAAGAAGCGCTCCCGCATGTGGGCGGACAGCGAGGACGAAGATGATGACGAGGAAGGAGAAGAGGAGGAGGAGGAAGATGATTCCTCCTCTTCCGCTGGGTACCCGCCGACGAAGCGCTTCCGCACTTGGGCGGACAGCGAGGATGATGATGATGATGACGAGGAGGAAGAGGCTCCGGCCGAAGGCTGGGCGCAGCAGCGACGAGGAAGCCTCCGGAGGTAGCGCCGGCGGCAACTCCGATGCCGATGATGATGCTAGCGAGGATTAGCAATGTAGGATTAGTAACCCCTGAGCAATCGGCTCTTCTTTTGTTCTTCCTTTCTCCTTTGAGCAGTCGGCTCTTTATTGTAAGAAATCCTGTTCGTTAATGAAGAAGTTTCCCCAATTTGCTTTCGCCGATTTATTTTAAACCGATTCTCAATGAGCCGATGGCAACGCATCGGTCTCTCATAATCCGCCCTTCATCTCTTCGACCACGGGGTGACTGCAATCTTGGTCAAAACTCAATAAGCCGATGTCAGCGCATCAAGCCTTCATGAACTATCCTTCATCCTTTCGAACAATGAATTTGAGTTCCGCCGGATCACCACCCTTGACGAAAATCGCGGCACAGGACTAGCCGATGGCCACCCAATCGGCTTTCAAAAACAGAGCATCCACCAGGCCAGCTGCCCCCCGAGTCTCAGTCAAGGCGAAACAGAGACGAGGGCACGCAATTCAGACAAATGGACCTGGGCTAGATCATGTCTGAGAGAACTATCATGCAGAGCCAGCCAGAGCCGATCACCCCTCTGATGCTGCAGATGTTCACACACGGCTCAGAAGTAGAACTCCTCTGACACAGAGCTGGAGGTCCTTGCGACTGGTAGATTTTTTTTTACGGGCCGATTTTTCTATCGGCCCCCAATATCTCACTGCACATGTATCGCACATGCTCATCTGATTATGTGCCCCCCGAGCCGATTCTGCCAGGTAACTGCTGAAATCGGCTTCTGTGATTAGCCAAGGTTTTACTGCACATGTTCATCTGATTAGGTGCCCCCCGAGCCGACTCTTTCAAGGGATTTGATGGTATCGGCTCTTCAGGTATTCCCTGTTAGATTAAATGCTGAACCCAGGCAGAATGGATGGTGAGGATAATTTTGGCCGATTGCTGGAATCGGCCTCCACGTTGCTTGCTCGATGAAGGTTTTGTAATGTTCCTCCATAAATCCTTGGGGCCGATCACCTGGATCGGCATCGCCACGTTCGTCCATCGATGTTTGCTTTTGTTACACGGTCAGGCCGGTGGATAAAACCAGCCTAACCCCATTCTTTGTCACGTCGATCCGCTCGCAGTCGTCCAAATTGATGCCTGAGAGTGGCTCTTGGCCTGATGTCTCCCAAACGTTCATGCCAGCCGTCGAAATCTCGGCTGAATCATCTGCGTGGACGACTTCTACTTCATCTCCATCCCACTGTATTAGGCATTGGTGCATTGTGGATGGAATGCAACAGTTGGCGTGGATCCAATCTCTCCCTAGTAGGACAGCATAGGAGCTTTTGCTGTCGACAATAAAGAACGTCGTAGGGACAGTTTTCCTTCCTACGGTCAGATCCACATTCGGAACACCTTGTGCGTCGGATGCTTGGCCGTTGAAATCGCTCGGTGTTACATTGGTCTTGATCAAATCCGAGCTGGAGCGTCCCAACCGACGTAGCATGGAGTATGGCATAATGTTAACTGCCGCTCCGGTGTCCACCAACATCTTGTTAACAGGCTGCCCATTGATGTATCCTCGCAAGTACAGGGCCTTCAGATGCCTGTAACTTCTTTCTCGTGGCTTCTCAAAGATGACCGGCCGTGGGCCGCAGTCCAGTTGTGCCACAGGTGCTTCGTATAATCCTGGAGCGCTAAACTCCGTTGGAAGGATGAAGACCATGTTTGTGCCAGCCGATGTCTCATCATCGGCTTTCCTTTGTCTGGGGCGCCACTCTTTTCTTTGTGGCCGACCTTCTTCGTCCAGGGTTCGCTGAATTTTGGCGGCCGGATCAGGCCGTGCCTTCCTCAACGTGTGCAGGTATAACCTTTCGGCTTCTTCTAACCCACGTAGACGCTGAACCCTTCGCTTCTGGGAACGGCTGAGCCCATCAGGGCACCACCTGGGCCGATGATACTTGTCTTCTTCATCATCGTCCTCTAGTTCCTCGAGATCTTCCACCCGAGCGGACTCAGCATGCTTGTTCCGAGGCGGGAGAGGCCCTAGACGTTTGAACACGGACACGTTAGCTGCATCCTTCTTCCTTTGTTTACATTCTGGGCAATTGCCGATTGTTGGCAATCGGCTCATTCCTGAATCCCAGCGAGTGTCCGAAGAAGGGGCAGTCCCAGTGCCTATCCACGTCGTCTTGCTCCCTCGACTTTTCCTTGGCGTGGCGCTCATATCGCTCCTCGTCGTGATCATGCCGACGACGTCTCCTTTCGTCCCTAGCCAGACGATCCTTTTCATCATCGTCGTTGTATCGTCGGCGTTGGTCATACTGACTCACATACTTGTTGAGGAGGTGATCAGAGAGAGGTCGCTGATATCTTATGTTCTTCACTTCTCCCTCCGTGACGTAGCGCTTGCCGTCGTGGCGGAGCCGATCGCGTGGAGCGGCTTCCTCTGTGTCTTTGCTATGAGAGCAGCTGCCCTCATCTCCGTCCTTACCGCAGTGGTGCCCAGGTCCCACCATGTTGATATTGCACGAGAAATCTGGCTGGCACCCTCCATGGTAAGTACACTCCACCATGTTAACGGCGGGGAAGGGGTGTGTGTCGACCTTCATGGCGTACTGGTTGAAAATTAGTCGTCCTTTTTCTATCGCCATTTGGATCTGCTGACGCCACACCCTGCAGTCGTTAGTGGTGTGGGTGAACGTGTTATGCCACTTGCAGTATGGCTTTCCATTCAGCTCCTGCACCGTAGGGATCTTGTGGCCTTCGGGTACCTTTATATGCTTCTCCGTGAGTAAGAGATCGAAAATCTGCTCGGTTTTGGTCACGTCGAAGTCGAACCCTTTTGGAGGGCCTTGTGGCTTAACCCACTTGCAGGACACGGGGCCCGCCGCCCGAGTCCATTCAGCCACTGCTACCTCTCGATCTCCCGCAGCACCTTCATCCTCGTCTGCCTCAACCAGGACCACCGCACGCTTGAATTTGTCCCGGTAAACATCCGGGTGGCGCTGCTCATATGCCGACAGCCTTCGCACCATGTGCGCCAATGAAGGGTAGTCTCGCTTGGGAGGCCACGTCCTTGATCGATGATGAGAGACCCACCACCGCCAACTCGATCGCTTCTTTTTCACTTACGTGAACCGAATAGCATCGGTTCCTAATGGTCCTGAAGCGCTGGATGTATTCCGACACTGTTTCCCGCGCTTCCGTCGTACTTGTGCTAGATCGGCAATACCAGCCTCGGAAGCCTCCGAGTGATACTGCTCATGGAACTCGCTCTTCCAACTCGCTTCCAAGTCCGGATTGAGTTCGGTGGCGGTGATGTGTACCACCCGAAAGCCGATCATGTGAGGGACCGTGCGAAGAACCTCACACGCAGCTCGTCTGATGCTGAGATCGTGCCCAGCTGTGCCAAATATCGGCTCACATGCTCGATGGAGCTGGAACCATCTGATCCACTAAACTTTGTGAAGTCCGGGAGCCGATATTTGGGTGGTAGCGGGATCAATTCGTACTCGTTGGGGTACGGCTTGGTATAGCCGAACGGCTTCCTTTTCGGCATCATGCCGAACTGATCTTTCAGAATTGTACAAATCTGATCCGCAGTGATGTCTGAAGGTGTCGAACCCTGAAGATTCGCCGGGTGGCATACTTAGCCAGCCATGCTTGCTTTTCCAGTTCCGAGCCAACTGCAGGAGCTGGGCTCTGGAGGTTTGTCGGAGTGGCGTACTTAGCTAACCACGTTTGCTTCTCAAGATCTGCTCCCGACGTTCCTCCCGCTGTTCCAGAGGCCCCTGCTGTTGCAGCCTGGTTCGAGAGTGCCCAGGTACTGCAGTCTGGCACGTATGCACACGTGTATCCGTGCGGGATCTCCTTGGGCGCCTCAGGTAGGAATCGGTAGTCACTAGGGTCACCACCAATCTTGTAGACGACGTATGCCGATGAGTTCGGCACTTCTGGTGCTGCCAACGCGAACGGCAGCGGAGGACGGGAGTGGAGTGGCATCTCCCCTTTGTAAGTCCCCAGAGCCGGTCCCGACGGAGAATACTGATGGCTCATGATTTCCTGGATCACGCGCAGAGCGACACGCTCCAAAGTGTTCACCAGGCTCTCCGAGTGGCGGTGCAGCGAACGAGCCACCATGAAGTTGACCTCCTGACGCAGCGACCCGGTGCGTTCTTCTGACGGGGCGGACAGGTCCACTCCATCGAGTGCGCCTTCAAGTGAGAACCCCTTCCACCTGACGCCGTGGGAGCGGGTTCTGTGGAAAGAGCCGATGAGGTCGGCTTCGAGGACTGCCTTGATCTCGTCATGCTTCTTCTTGAGCTCGTCGGGCGGATCCTCGTACTTGACCGGAGTGCTTTCCGCCATCTCGGATGTAGATGGCGATGCGGTGGATGTCGAAGATTGTCCCACCGGGCGTGCCGAGAATGTGTTGCGGTCAGAAACCCACCGGCGGGCAGCGACTGGCAACACCGTAGAGCCGGGAACAACTAGGGCTGCGGCTGGCCCCAGTCCCTCAGAGCGACGGCCCGCAAAGCCTTCTGGTCACACGTCCGATGTTGTCGCAAGGGCGTGCCACCTGACCTATACCTGGTCAGGAAGGTGTTGGATGATGCCTCACTTAGTTTCCTGCATGGCATACACGTAAACGTTAAATACGAGCCTCGATCGGCTCTCAGGTTGTCCTGTGAATCGGCTCAAAGAGCCGATTCACCCATGATTCATACGAGGTGTACGAATATATGGTGGTCCTGCTTGATCAAGATAAAGCTGAAGAGATCTACGACGATTTAGGGTTTTCACCACATAATCGGATCATCCTACTCACGATTGGGCCTCGCGCTCGCGTACGGTGATCGTAAGCCGATCCTAGACAGGGCCTAAAAACCAACACGAGGTTGATCCCCGGAACATCCTGTCTAGGGCTAGCAAACTACACCCTACACGCCGCTGGATCCTCCAACCCTTTGTAAGGCCTAACTATTGCGGATATTAAACTAATCCTTGAAGAACAAGGAGCAAGCCGTAACGGATCGGATCTACTAAACAATGATCAAGCGGGGTGCCGCCCCTACACCTGAGATAGGTGTAAGGGCGGCTAGATGTATAAGGGTTGCACTACGACAAGCATATGATACGAAGAACAATGCTAACCCTAACACATCTAAGATAACTACGTTGCTCGCCATCAAAAAGGCTTCAGCACGAGCAACGCATGAACAACGTAGATAGGCTTGTGCTGCCTAGATCGCAAGATGCGATCTAGGCAGCATGGTGCTTACCAGGAGAAACCCTCGAGACGAAGGAGTTGGCGATGCGCCGAGATTGATTGTGTTGAACGTTGGTTGTTGTTTATTCCATAAACCCTAGATACATATTTATAGTCCAGGGGACTTTCTAATTCAGGCGTGCATCTAACCGTGCACGGGTAAAACTCTAACTTCTAAATTAAGATGCGATCTACTACAATACAGATACATGGGCAATTTAGCCCAACTTCTTTGTGTCAGGCCGCTTCAGAGATCCTCCACGCGTTTAACCTTCAAGCCCATCTCACCTACGGCCCACCTCTGACTCGGTCAAATTCTGGTGATAACAGTGTGCTGCCTTGAGTGTTTGTATCTGTTTGTTGTGTGTATAATTGTCTTGGTCTGTAGGTATGAGAAACACTCTTAGTGTGACAACCTAGCGTAGGAAGCCTCCCTAATATGTTTTCACCCTCATCTACCTCGCCGATAGAATACTAACTGCTAGTTAATTGGATAAGTTAACCCTGTTAACAGTTGATTTTCAACCGTCAGGAAAACTAACCTAGACCCCTATCTACGCTAACTTCCTTCAAGATCAGCTAGAGTATCTCTACTACGCCAAGAAAGAAGAAGCCCTACCTTCAAGAGTGACTGCACCTCTACGGGAAGACCTACTAACTTTGTCTAACCTGGGAGTATATCGCGCTAACCTCGAGGATATCTTCTTGAAACCACCCTCTAACCCACCGTCTAACAAATTGAGAGAACAATAGCGTCAAATCCAAGCTACATCACGTGGTTCATCTGGTCCTCATCAAGTGAAGCTCATGAAGATACCTCAAGACTCAAGATTAGGTGTAATTTACCCGTTCACTTCTTAGCTGGTATAAGTCAGCACCGACCCTCAAGCTGAAGATTGTCTTCAACGACCTTTGTGTTGCTACTTCATATGGATACCAACCAGGAGTTTCATCGACTTACTAACTTACCGCGCGTTATATGGTCTAGAAAACACCGTGAGTGCCTCTTGAAGTCGTGGACTACATATCGCCTCCTGAAGATTCTTCAACTGAATACGGAAGATCGACGACTTCTTCAGAAGCCCCAGACAGAGCTACAAGGCAGAAGCTCAGAGTTTTTCTGAAACCCCGACGAAAAATTTTAAGGGTGGAAGACTTCATCTTCCACTAAAATTTAAAGTTAACTCTAAAAAGTTTTCAACCCTGCTAAAGCACCGCTGGAGTGCACTAACTCTCCCAGAATCTTGAACCCTCGCTACGATCGCTTAGAAGCTACAGATCCAACACCTACCTGGAGTAGTCAACCTCTTCATGAAGCTCGCCATCGGCAGGAATCCATCATGTCTCCCAGAAGATGGAGCAACGACCTTCTCAACAATGGCGCATCTACAGAAAAATGGAGTCTAACTTTAGTTAAACTTTACAACCCCTCTAGTTCTACGCTTAGTAATCTCGGGACGAGATTATTTTAAGGGTGGAAGAGCTGTAACACCCCAACTTTTGCAACCTTGTTTATTTGTTCATAATGCAAAAATCAGGGGGAACAAAAAAAATTTCTAAAGACTTATTAGATGAATTGCCTTGATCTGTTTGTTATAATGAATTACTTTGATCTGTTAGTAGATGAATTTTCTTGATTTGCTTGTTGAGTTTTGTCTTGAGCTACCCATAGAACAACACCTCTAGTGGTAAGACAAGCAACTCACCTAATAAAACCCATGTGTGTCCTAGTAAAAGTTGTTTTCCTTTTTCACCACATCAAACTTTTCTACTCATGGCAACATGAGTGTGCCTACTTAAAATTCATCTTTGTGCTTTAACCTAGCTCAACCCACCCTGAACTCAAAACTTGGGATCATCTACCCCTTTGCTACCTCCTTCTCTCTTATACCCTAATCAAAAACCCTAAGACATCACAAATTTGGCTAAGTCCTAAATCTGTTTTAAGGTTTAATTTTGGAGCCCCTGGATTAAGCTACCCCTTGCCATGTAAGGCAATGAACTTGGTCCTAGACCTACCTTGTCATGAGCACTTCCCAACCATGTCTTTGCCTTGGACCAGATCACTCTTATACCCACTTATCCTCGATGGTTTTGAAGTCAAGTCAATAAGATATTTTGGCAGGCTGAAAATGACCAAACTTTGGTAGTTGATATCTAAGCACCCTCAGCTGTTATTTGTAACACCTCAATGCATGGCTCTCATCTATGCAACACCCTCTATAACTTCCACATCTTGCATGTCCCAATCTACCCCTACAATTCTTATTTTCACTTGATCTTGTACCCTATCCACTATTTCAGCACTAGATCACCTGCTCCTCTCTTTTCTTTTGTTTTTCTTTCATCTAGTTTATTATTCACAAAACTGTTATCACCAGATTTTGGCTAAATCAGGAGATGGGCCGCGATCAAGATGGGCTTGGAAGATTACACCTGGAAGATCTCTGAAGCGGCCTTGCACGGAGAATTTGGGCTAGATTGCCCGTGTATCTTTAATTACAGTAGATTGTATCTAGATTAAAAGTTAGAGTTTGTCTCGTACACGGTGGAGATCTCCCACGTTAGAAAGTCCGCTGGACTATAAATATGTATCTAGGGTTTATGGAATAAACAACAACCAACGTTCAACACAAACAAATCTCGGCGCATCGCCAACTCCTTCGTCTCGAGGGTTTCTCCGATAGAGCACCATGCTGCCTAGATCGCATCTTGCGATCTAGGCAGCACAAGCCTATCTTGTTGTTCATGCGTTGCTCATGCTGAAGCCTTTTTGATGGCGAGCAACGTAGTTATCTTAGATGTGTTAGGGTTAGCATTGTTCTTCGAATTACATGCTTTCGTTATGCAACCCTTGCACATCTAGCCGCCCTTACACCTATCTCAGGTGTAGGGGCGGCACCCGCTTGATCATAGTTTAGTAGATCTGATCCGTTACGGTTGCTCCTTGTTCATCAAGGATTAGTTTAATATCTGCATTAGTTAGGCCCTACAAAGGGTTGGAGGATCCAGCGGCGTGTAGGGTGACGTTTGCTAGCCCTAGAAAGGATGTTCCGGTGATCAACCTCGTGTTGGTTTTTAGGCCCTGTCTAGGATCGGCTTACGGTCACCGTGCGCGAGCGCGAGGCCCAATCGTGAGTAGGATGATCCGATTATGCGGTGAAAACCCTAAATCGTCGTAGATCTCATTAGCTTTATCTTGATCAAGCAGGACCACCATATATTCGGACACCTTGTACGAATCATGGGTGGATCGGCTCTTTGAGCCGATTCAAAGGATAACTCGAGAGCCGATCGAGGCTCGTATTTAATGTTTACGTGTATGCCATGCAGGAAACTAAGCGAGGCATCATCCACACCTTCCCGACCGGGTATAGGTCAGGTGGCACGCCCTTGCGATAGCATCGGACGTGTGACCGGGGAGGCTTTGCGGGCCGTCGCTCCGAGGGACCGGGGCCAGCCGCAGCCCTAGTTGTTCCCGGCTCTACTTGTGTTGCCCGTCTCCGCCCGCCGGTGGGTTTCTGACGTCAACACATTCTGGCACGCCCGGTGGGACAACCTTCGACATCCACCACATCGCCATCTACATCCGAGATGGCGGAAAGCACTCCGGTCAAGTACGAGGATCTGCCCGATGAGCTCAAAAAGAAACATGACGAGATCAAGGCAACCCTCGAAGCCGAACTCATCGGCTCCTTTGAGAAGACCCGTCGGCACGGTATCAAGCTCGATAGAAACTCACGTCCATTGCCTGGCGTCAACATGGTGGATCTCAGCCACTCCATATGCCAGCCAGAGTTCTCCTTTGGTGTCAACACGGCAGGGCTTGCAAGCCGCCATGGCAAAGATGAAGCAGGAAGCAGCCACTCCCGTGGCAAGGATAAAGAGGAGGCCGATCCACGCGACCGGCCCCAAGATGATGACAGACGGTATCTGACAGAGGAGGAAGTGGGAAGCGTGCGGTATCAACGTCCACTCTCCGTGCATCTCCTCAACAAATATGAGCAACAGTACGACCGACGTCGGCGCTACGACGTAGATGATGAGAGAATTTGTCGGTCTGATGCAGAAGACAGGAGGTACCGTCGGCATGATAGAAACAATGACGGGTACAATCGTCACGCTGAAGGGAGGTCAAGGGAGCAAGATGACATGGATAGGCACTGGGACTGTCCGTTCTTCAAACATTGCTGGGACTCAGGAATGAGCCGATTGCCAACAATCGAGAACTGCCCAGAATGCAGACAAAGGAAGAAGGATGCAGCTAACGTGTCCGTGTTCAAGCGTCTAGGGCCTCTCCCGCCTCGGAACAAGCATGCTGAGTCCGCTCGGGTGGAAGATCTCGAGGAACTAGAGGACGATGATGAAGAAGACAAATATCATCGGCCCAGGTGGTGCCCCGATGGGCTCAGCTGTTCCCAAAAGCGAAGGGTTCAGCGTCTGCGTGGGTTGGAAGAAGCTGAAAGATTGTACCTGCACAAGCTGAGGAAGGCACGGCCTGATCTAGCCGCCAAAATTCAGCGAACCCTGGACGAAGAAGGTCAGCCACAAAGAAAAGAGTGGCGCCCCAAGCAAAGGAAAGCTGATGATGATACATCGGCTGGCACAAACATGGTCTTCATTCTTCCAACGGAGTTTAGCGCTCCAAGATTACATGAAGCACCTATGGCGCAATTGGACTGCGGCCCACGGCCGGTCATCTTTGAGAAGCCACAAGAAAGGAGTTACAGGCATCTGAAGGCCCTGTACTTGAGAGGTTACATCGATGGGCAGCCTGTCAACAAGATGTTGGTAGACACCGGAGCGGCAGTTAATATCATGCCATACTCCATGCTACGTCGGTTGGGACGTTCCAGCTCGGATCTGATCAAGACCAATGTGACACTGAGTGATTTCAACGGCCAAGCATCTGACGCACAAGGTGTGCTTGAATGTGGATCTAACCGTAGGAAGGAAAACCGTCCCTACGGCGTTCTTTATTGTCGACGATAAAAGTACCTATGCTGTCCTACTAGGGAGAGATTGGATCCACGCCAATCGTTGCATCCCATCCACGATGCATCAATGACTAATACGATGGGATGGGGATGAAGTAGAAGTCGTCCACGCGGATGATTCGGTCGAGATTTCAACAGGCTGGCATGGACGTTTGGGAGACATCGAGGCCAAGAGCCACTCTCAGGCATCAATTTGGACGACTGCGAGCGCATCGACGTGACAAAGAACGGGGTTAGGCTGGTTTTATCCACAGGCCTGACCGTGTAATAAAAGCAAACATCGATGGACGAACGTGGCGATGCCGATCCAGGGGATCGGCCCCAAAAAATTTATGAAGGGACATTACAAAACCTTCACCGAGCAAGCAACGTGGAGGCCGATTCCAGCAATCGGCCGAAATTATCCTCACCATCCATTCTGCCTGGGTTCGACATGTAATCCAACAGAGCCGATACCATCAATTCTCTTGACAGAATCGGCTCGGGGGGCACCCAGGTGGATAAAACACGAGGATATGCAGTGGAAGCGTCTCATCCTTTGGTGATGGGTATTAAAGTATGGGGGCCGATACATAAATCGGCCAAAAAATTCGAAAAATTTTAAGCACAGCCGATGTGCAGACATCGACTTAAGGATATAAAGCCGAGGCATGGCCATCGACTTGAGAGGTATAAACTGTGATAATTAGAGGATCAATGGAGCAGGAAGTGGATCTTCTCTTCAAAGACCCCTAACTCCCATTGGCAAGTCTTCAAGTTCAGCGGTGCTAGCAGCATAAACGTGACATCTTCTAGAACCAGGACTGCAGGATTGAGGATCGTAACCCTGATTAACGACAAGAGCAGCATAAACGTGCAAGTCAGGGTAGGGATGAGCCTAACGAAGGGAGCATATCTCTTCTAGGACAAGGAGAACAGCCGATGACAAAGCAATCGGCTGTAACGTTTTTCGCCTGAGACTTGACCAAGGTTGTGACTTGGTAGCTGTCACTTCCAGGGGTTGTTACGTCCAGAGTTTTGGAGGGCATCAGAAATTCAAAGACATCCTCACCGGGAGTTGCTTCAGCCTGCCAAAGATGATGAGCCAATCTGATCAGCCAGGCGCAAGATGTGAGCTGGAGAAGCTCGGGGGGGCAGCTCGCCCTAAAATTTCTTCACTCTGAAAGAACCGATTTTGTTGGAATCGGCTGATTCTGCATTACGAGTTGGAAACCGAGGATGGCCGGCTTGGTCGGCTCACTGCTATTCTCGCCCCGACTGAGGCTCGGGGGGCAGCTTGCCATGGAAGGTCCTTTGCTATAAGGAGCCGATTTTGCTGAAATCGTTTGGCTCTGCATCTCGATTTGATTTTGAGAGGTGGTTGCTGTAAGAAAACAGAGCAGGATTATAAAACATCACTGCAGACTATCACGAGGGAATTTGTGGACAAGTGATGCCTGTTCTGCAGAAGTGGCAGTTCGACGTTTGAATTGATCCAGCAACAGTCCTAGGGCTCTCCTGAAGGCAAAGAGGATCTGGAGGAGAAGGATGCGGTAGAAGAATGTCTGAAATTTAAAGTTAATGAGGAGGCTGGACATTATTCCAGGAGTTTTGCCTCTAAGTTTAACATGCCATTATGTTGGATCTGCATTTACAAGATCTAGGGGTTGCACGATTGTGGCTTGGCCCTGTTTGACCGGGAGTTTGGGTCCGGATGGATCTATCTCGAAATTTATCGTAAGAGACCGATGCGCTGCCATCGGCTCATTGAGCATTGACCGAATTGACAGCCGGCAGAATCAGTACGAAGGATAATCGGCTAAATTATCATAAGGGAAATCGGCAAGATCAAATTGGGGAAATTCTTCATTGACGAACGAGATTTCTTACATAAAGAGCTGATTGCTCTCAAAAGGAGGTCCTAGGGGATACATTGCCCCATCTACCACTACTGGCCCTAGGCTAAGATCCTATCTAGGGGCCGTCGCTGCCCTCATCGTCACCCTCGCCGCCGCTGTCGGCGCTGCTCCCGGCGGGCTCGTCGTCGCTGCTGTAGCGGCCACCGGCGGGACCTTCGTTGTCCTCGTCCTCCTCATCGTCGTCGTCATCGCTGTCGTAGTCACTGAGATTCCCTGGCCAGGGGCAGTGGCGTTTGGCCGGCGGCTCGTCGGAGGGGCTGTCGTCGTCGTCCTCCTCCTCCTCTTCCTCCTCCTTCACCTCCTCGGAGGAGGTGAAGTCGTCCCAGGAGAAGCGATCGTCATCGCTCTCCTCCTCCGATTCCCCGTCAGCAAGGAAGCAGAGGTCGCTCTCCCCGTCCGTCGAGGACTTGTCGTCCTTGGACCAGATGGAGAAGTCATGGTCTGGCTCCTCCCCGGCTTCTATGGCGCGACGGGTGTTGGCCGCATGGACCTCTTGTGGGTTCGGTTCTGGCGTCGGCTCGTGGGAAGAAGAGGACTCGAGAGAAAGTCCCGATGAGGCGGAGGAGGAAGAAGACATGGTGCGCAGAAGGGCTTTTGGAGTGCTAATGCGGAAGGGATGAGGAGAAGAACTGCTCGGTACGGTTGGATAAAAGAAGTGGGGATTTAATGTCCGAACGGTTTTCGAGGAAGTGGTGCCAAAAAAAAACTGTCAAATCGTGCAGAGAAGTTGGGAAGGCAAGTTGTCATGATGGAAATACTGCGACGGTTCTGCTCTGCCACGACATGACCCCTCGGAGGAAAAACAGAGTGGTTTTGAAATTATCATTACCAAAACCAGGGGGGCATGTGTTATCACCAGATTTTGGCTAAATCAGGAGATGGGTCGCGATCAAGATGGGCTTGGAAGATTACACGTGGAAGATCTCTGAAGCGGCCTTGCACGGAGAATTTGGGCTAGATTGCCCGTGTATCTTTAATTACAGTAGATTGTATCTAGATTAAAAGTTAGAGTTTGTCTCGTACACGGTGGGGATCTCCCACGTTAGAAAGTCCGCTGGACTATAAATATGTATCTAGGGTTTATGGAATAAACAACAACCAACGTTCAACACAAACAAATCTCGGCGCATCGCCAACTCCTTCGTCTCGAGGGTTTCTCCGGTAAGCACCATGCTGCCTAGATCGCATCTTGCGATCTAGGCAGCACAAGCCTATCTTGTTGTTCATGCGTTGCTCGTGCTGAAGCCTTTTTGATGGCGAGCAACGTAGTTATCTTAGATGTGTTAGGGTTAGCATTGTTCTTCGAATTACATGCTTTCGTTATGCAACCCTTGCACATCTAGCCTCCCTTACACCTATCTCAGGTGTAGGGGCGGCACCCCGCTTGATCATAGTTTAGTAGATCTGATCCGTTACGGTTGCTCCTTGTTCATCAAGGATTAGTTTAATATCTGCATTAGTTAGGCCCTACAAAGGGTTGGAGGATCCAGCGGCGTGTAGGGTGACGTTTGCTAGCCCTAGAAAGGATGTTCCGGGGATCAACCTCGTGTTGGTTTTTAGGCCCTGTCTAGGATCGGCTTACGGTCACCGTGCGCGAGCGCGAGGCCCAATCGTGAGTAGGATGATCCGATTATGCAGTGAAAACCCTAAATCGTCGTAGATCTCATTAGCTTTATCTTGATCAAGCAGTACCACCATATATTCGGACACCTTGTACGAATCATGGGTGGATCGGCTCTTTGAGCCGATTCACAGGATAACCTGAGAGCCGATCGAGGCTCGTATTTAATGTTTACGTGTATGCCATGCAGGAAACTAAGCGAGGCATCATCCACACCTTCCCGACCGGGTATAGGTCAGGTGGCACGCCCTTGCGATAGCATCGGACGTGTGACCAGGAGGCTTTGCGGGCCGTCGCTCTGAGGGACTGGGGCCAGCCGCAGCCCTAGTTGTTCCCGGCTCTACTGTGTTGCCCGTCTCTGCCCGCCAGGGGGTTTCTGACGTCAACAAAAACCAAGTGTGGAGATGATTGCTACATTGAGTAATAATCATCTACCCTTGAGATCTTGCCCCCAAAAATTTATTCTTACCTTCCTTCAAAGAACTTTTCCAAAAACCCTAGGCATCATATTGTTGTTCCATCTTAAACCCTAGCACCCCTCTTTCTTTTGGGATTTAATTCTTCTCCCAATGACCTTCAACACTTGACCCAAAACCCTTGTACCCTTCTTCTTTATACCAAAAAAATTTCTAAATCTTTGGAGGGAACACTCATCTCCTTTTATTCACTAGTTTTTGACACCATATGGTGGGATGGCATCATCACCACCACACCACCCCTCTTTTTCCTTCTATCTCCAACTTTTTTTTTGACCTCTCTCTCCTAAACTTTCTCACTTGATCATGCACACCCCCGCATGGCACCCCCTCTCTCTTTTCTTCCTTTTTGCAAACCCTAGGGGAAACACCACCCCCTCCTTTTTTTTCCTCCCCTCTTCCCTCTTCTTGTACATGGCCGGGCCATGGTGCCCATACACCACCCAGCAACCCTGCACCACCTTGGCCCAAACCCCACCCCCTGGACCCTCTCTGAACCCTCCCTCCCTCTCCAAAAACGATCAGGCCACAAGCCCACACGAACCCAACGACCCCAAACCCGAAAAACACAGAGCACGCTGGACAGAAACCCCTCCCGCTCGCACCCTACTCCTTCCCGCGCCTCTGCTGACGCAAGCCCTGCGACGTCACTCGCCCGCGCAGCCCTGACGTCACCACGCGCGCCTCCATTGGCCGGCAGCACCGCTCGCTCGCCCCTCCATTGGCCACAGCCACCGCCGGCTCCCCCTCCCGTAGCCTCCCTCGCCTATAAAAGGGACTCCCCGCCCACTCCCTTCACCACACACCACTCCTCTCCCTCCCCAGATACCCTCCCCAGAGAGCACCAACCTCCTCTCTGCATGCTGCTCGCCGGGAAGGCCGCACCACCTCGGTCACCTCGGGTGGCCGGTAAAAAAAGTGGACGCGCCGCAGCACTCCTCTCTCTCCCTCTGTTTCTCCTACTACCTCCGCCTCTCCGCAGCCCTAACCCTACCCTTTCCGCCGCCCAGGTCACCGGAGACCAGCGCCACCACCGTAGCCGGGAGGACCTGCGGAGAAGAACATCCGGAAGGGGCTGGTGCGAGGAGAAAAGGAGGCGCTGCCGGCCGTCCCTGCACCGCCTCAACCCACCGCCGCCGCCGGAGCTTCGCCGCCGTCCGCTGCGGCCGCTGGTGAGCCTAGCCCCGCCCTTCCCTTTTCCCTGTCGCCCCTCTTCCGCCACCCGCGTCTATGCGTGGCCTCGTGAAGACGATGAGGGCGTGGCCGCCCGATCATTATCCCACAGGCTGCATGGCCCTTTTGGCCACGTAGGCCCATGCAGCTGGGCCCCGCCACGGGCCCCTCTCCCCTTTCTTGTTTTCATTTTCTTTTATTTCCCCTCCCTCCACCTGGAATTCTCCCTGGCCCGGCCCACTTCCCACCCCGCACGGCCCAGTCTTCTCCCACCTCTTTTATTCATTTAAAATTTGTATATTCCTGTAAATTGGTGTTTTAAAACCAGAGATCTTCATATTTGAATAACTCAAGATCCACAGACCCAAATCCAGTGAAACCAATTGCATTAGTTCAAAAAATTTAATACCTTTCCAATGCCACTAGCCTTGTATTTTTAGGATTTTTGTACGATTTTTGGCATAATAAACTTGTTCTAGGTGTGCTGTAGACTCTAGGTAATTCCTAAAATTGTAGGATTAATATTTTTGGGTGAATCCAATTGGGTTAGTCTTGTTTTAGTACTGGCCATCTAGGAAAAATATTTTTTAGTCCCTGTTCATGCATTTTTGTTACTGTTAGTAACATGTGTGTATTACATGAAATGTTGTACCAAAACCTCTTGTTTATTTAAAATCTTTGACCACCTCTTTTTATCAAATATGGTCAACCTATGTTTCTTTCTTGCAAAACAAAACCTTCTCAACTTAAACCAAGTTTTTATTGTTTTATTAAGATTTCAAATGTTAGGGGTATATGGTTTACTTCGTATTTTTAGTGTAGTGTTTTGTTAACAAAATAAAAGAGAGAAATGATTTTCTACCTCTTCACAAATGTTTGAAAATAAAATATGAATGTTTTTTAGGCCAAAGCTTTGCACTTGTCTCCTTGATAGTGTTATCTACCAGGGGATGTTTAATTCATGCCTTGGTGATAACCATAGAGGCAATTGCTCATTTGTGAAGCTTTCATGCTTTTATCAAGTGAAATAAATGGGTTTTCTTTTATAAAGTTGTTTTGAAATAACTATAAGTACTTAGCATGATAGCCCTTATTTGAGTGGTTAGTTTTTGATTGTTGCATGTTTGTTTTATTGGTGCAATGTGTTGATTGTGTTCCTTTTATATTTTCCGGCGATAGATGCGAACAATTCCGGGGAAGAAGAAGGAGTGGTTCGGATGAGGATTTTATTTATATTGTTGGAATTCTTATTTGATGGAGTTGAAGAAGTCCAGGGACAAACAAGCCAACCAAGGCAAGCCATCTCTTGATCTCTGAATGTTGAATCACATATTGTGGTTACTTTGTTGTTATTCTTGTCTCTCGATCTATTTTGTGTGGTATCTACTTATGTTGATGGAGCATGCTCACCGTGAGCATGTTGAATTCTCTTTGACACCTCACCTACCATCCCCTTTAGGGAAATGGTGGTCATCATCATGATCTTGGTGTACCCCTCTAAGTGTGATGGGTACGCCCACTTATCTTGTGTGTGTCGACCTCTTGACACCCTTCTTGCACCACCTAGGGGTATGATGGTTAGCACCATTTCCCCTTGTTGATGCTATGCATACTTACTCCCAAGTATGTTGAACCCCTTGTTGATGCTATGCATACTTACTCCCAAGTATGTTGAACCCCTTGTTGATGCTATGCATACTTACTCCCAAGTATGTTGAACCCCTTGTTGATGTTATGCATACTTACTCCCAAGTATGTTGAACCCCTTGTTGATGCTATGCATACTTACTCCCAAGTATGTTGAACCCCTTGTTGATGCTATGCATACTTACTTCCAAGTATGTTGAACCCCTTGTTGATGCTATGCATACTTACTCCCAAGTATGTTGAACCCCTTGTTGATGTTATGCATACTTACTCCCAAGTATGTTGAACCCCTTGTTGATGCTATGCATACTTACTCCCAAGTATGTTGAACCCCTTGTTGATGTTATGCATACTTACTCCCAAGTATGTTGAACCCCTTGTTGAATCTTCCAACTTATGTTGATCATATACATGCTTACCCCAAGCATGTATGACCCCCTTTTGGCACCACAATAATCATCTTCGTAGTGGTATGATGATCAACATCATGACCCTTGTCGAATCATCCTACTTATGTTGTTCCCATGCATGCTTATCCTAAGCATGTATGATCCCCTTGAAAATTCAATTATCACCTCCTTAGTGGTATGATGGCTAGCATCATTGCCATTGTTATATCTTAGCTCCTACATAAAACTATAGGTTGGGAACCCCTCAAGGTTTACCTTGTTGTAAAAGTTTTGAGAAAACCTTGGGTGAGTCGACCTTACCCGAGTGTATGGTTTATGAAGGCAAAAAGGATCTTGTCAAAGATGATTGAGAAAAGGAATGTGGGTGTGACTTGGGTTTTGAGAAAAACGATACATGGTTCTTTGTATTCGCCCGGAACAATTAACCCGCGCAACCACACTACTCCAACGTGGGCACGGGGCTTAGCTTGACGTTTGTTCTTCTTAGCATGAGGCACCGCACAACTATACAAGGGTACGGTTACCCCCGAGTCCGGGTTGTCATGGTTGGGACAATAGTATAACGGGAGGCCTTCGGGGCTGACCCGTCCGGAAGACACTATGGGTCTCCTGGCTTGGTGGTGGAGCCACGCTCAGAGAGAGGTGAGCTGCCACGGTGCCGGGGAGGTACATACTCCATAGGGTAGGACCTCTTGCTAAGTTGAATGGGCGAAAGGCTTCGACTGATTATCCGAGACTCGCATACTTTCGTATGACGAACCGGGGATGATCCCGGCGGATTTATCAGATCTTGTGGGGAAAGTGCGCACACTCTGCAGAGTTAAATCTATTCGAATAGCCGCGTCCGCGGTCATGGACGGTTGGGATGGCCGTTACAGAGCTGTGTCGAGTTTTGTTTTAGAAAATGCTTTACAAAGGAAGGGAATGTGTTGGATGTACCGAAAGGGTACGAAAAGGCTGGTGCCGACCATATGGAGATGGTCGAGGAAAATGAAACAAAAATTGGGTGACCCTTCCTAGTGTTTCATGTAGAGAGACTCTTCTTCAATAAAGATATATAGATGTCGTAGTCTATCTTTTGAAGTATCTTCTTTAACAAAGATATAGAGATGTCATAGGATTTCCTTAGTGTCCCCATCAATTGTGATGTCGGGATGCTATATCCACAAGAGAAACTACTTCTCTTCTTCCACTGGTGGAAAAACAGGCTTCCGGGAAGCCCCATAAGTCGCGAAGGTAAAGGAACCGCGACTAATGGGGTCTTTAGTCGCGGTTCGTGTGGCGAACCGCGACCAAAGGCCTGGGCCCAGGGCGCACGGTGGCCAGCCGGTGCACGTGGGGGCTTTAGTCGCGGTTGGCCAGCCCAACCGCGACTAAAGGTGTCCGAAGGCCTTTAGTCGCGGTTGGCCGGGCCAACCGGGACTAAAGCCCCTCCCCTATATATACCCATCCAGCAGCCAACACTTAGCCATTTGGAGCCATTCTCTTCACAAACTTCACAAGTGAGTGTTAGGTTTGCTTTTGGTTCCTCTTATGCACATAAGGTGTTTGATGAAATGCCCCAAGAGCATGAAACAAACATGATATGAAGTGTTGGAGTCACACTTGAGCTTTCTCATTTATTTTTTCCTCCTCGATCGCGGTTAGCAACTTGAACCTTTGATGTGTCATTGATAAAATATGCATGTGTGTGTAGTTCATTGTTTAATTTATATTGTTTGTAGCTAGTTAGTTTAACAAATGCATGATGGTTAATTATATATTTTATATTATAATAATGCAGATGAATCGGCAATGGATGTACGGTAACCGACTCTCCGGCGAGTTCAGTACGGGTTTGAAAGATTTCCTCGTAGTGGCTAATGCGAACAAGTAGGGGGGTTTTGTTATCTGTCCATATGTTAAGTGTAAGAATCAGAAGGGTTACTCTTCCTCAAGAGATGTTCACATGCACCTGCTTCGGCACGGTTTCATGCCAAGCTATAATTGTTGGACCAAGCATGGAGAAAGAGGGGTTATAATGGAAGAAGATGAAGAAGGGGATGATTTCAATGATGAAAGCTATCTTTCTCATTTCGGTGATACTTTCATGGAGGATGCTGAAGGTGAAGGGGAAGGTGAAGAAGAGGCACGTGATGATCCCGTTGATGATCTTGGTCGGACCATTGCCGATGCACGGAGACGCTGCGAAACTGAAAAAGAGAGGGAGAATTTGGATCGCATGTTAGAGGATCACGGGAAGGCGCTGTACCCCGGATGCGATGATGGTCTGAAAAAGCTGGGCTGCACACTCGGATTTGCTGAGATGGAAGGCACAGGCAGGTGTAGCTGACTCGGCATTTGAAAACTTGCTGAAAATGTTGAAGAATATGTTTCCAAAGAATAACGAGTTGCCCGCCACTACGTACGAAGCAAAGAAGGTTGTCTCGCCCTCTAGGTTTAGAGGTTCCGAAGATACATGCATGCATCAACGACTACATCCCGTACCGCGGTGAATACGAGAATTTGAATGAATGCCCGGTATGCACCGCATTGCGTTATAAGATCGAGGCGATGACCCCGGTGACGATGTTGAGGGCCAGAAACCCGGGAAGAGGGTTCCCGCCAAGGTGATGTGGTATGCTCCTATAATACCACGGTTGAAACGTCCGTTCGGGAACAAAGAGCATGCCAAGTTGTTGCGATGGCACAAAGAGGACCGTAAGTCGGACGGGGAGTTGAGACACCCCGCGGATGGAACGCAATGGAGAAAGATCGACAGAGAGTTCAAAGATTTTGCAGCTGACGCAAGGAACATAAGATTTGGTCTAAGTACGGATGGCATGAATCCTTTTGGCGAGCGAGCTCCAGCCATAGTACCTGGCCCGTGACTCTATGCATCTACAACCTTCCTCCTTGGTTGTGCATGAAGCGGAAGTTCATTATGATGCCGGTGCTCATCCAAGGTCCGAAGCAACCCGGCAACGACATCGATGTGTACCTAAGGCCATTAGTTGATGAGCTTTTACAGCTGTGGGGCAGACCTGGTGTCCGTGTGTGGGATGAGCACAAAGAAGAGGAATTTGACCTACGAGCGTTGCTTTTCGTAACCATCAACGATTGGCCTGCTCTTAGTAACCTTTCGGGACTGTCAAATAAGGGATACAATGCATGCACGCACTCGCTTACATGAGACCGAAAGTGTACATTTGCCAAATTGTAAGAAGAACGTGTACCTTGGGCATCGTCGATTTCTTCCGAAAGGTCATCCAAGTAAGAAAGAAAGGCAAGCATTACAACGGCAAGGCAGATCACCGGCCGAAGCCTGCGGAACACACTCGGTGCTGAGGTATTTGATATGGTCAAGGGTTTGAAAGTCATCTTTGGAAAGGGTCCTGGCGGACAATCGGTTCCGAAGGGAGCCGACGGGCACGTAGCCATGTGGAAGAAGAAATCTATATTCCGGGAGCTAGAATATTGGAAAGTCCTAGAAGTCCGCTCCGCAATCGACGTGATGCACGTTACGAAGAATATTTGCGTGAACATCCTAAGCTTCTTGGGCGTGTACGGGAAGTCAAATGATACAAAGGAAGCACGGCGAGACCAGCAAAGTTTGAAAGACCCCGATGACCCGCATCCGGAACGGTTTCAAGGTCGTGCCGCCTACGCTCCGACCAAAGAAGAGAAGGTCATCTTTTTTGAATGCCCGAGCAAGTATGAAGGTCCCGTCAGGATTCTCGTCCAATATAAAGGGAATAATAAACATGGCGGAGAAAAAGTTCCAAAACCTGAAGTCTCACGCCCGCCACGTGATTATGACGCAATTGCTTCCGATTGCTTTGAGGGGGCTCCTGCCGGAAAATGTTCGAGTAGCCATTGTGAAGCTATGTGCATTCCTCAATGCAATCTCTCGAAGGTAATCAATCCAGAAGTTCTACCACGGTTACGGAACGATGTGATCCAATGTCTTGTCGGTTTCGAGTTGGTGTTCCCGCCATCCTTCTTCAATATTATGACGCACCTCCTGGTTCACCTAGTCGATGAGATTTCCATTCTCGGTCCCGTATTTCTACACAATATGTTCCCCTTCGAGAGGTTCATGGGAGTATTAAAGAAATATGTTCGTAACCGTGCTAGGCCGGAAGGAAGCATCGCCAAGGGCTATGGAAATGAGGAGGTAATTGAGTTTTGTGTTGACTTTGTTCCCGACCTTAAGCCGATTGGTCTTCCTCAATCGCGGCACGAGGGGAGACTAAGTGGAAAAGGCACGATCGGAAGGAAATCAATGATATGTATGGACGGCCATTCTCTCGACCGAAGCACACCACACAGCTTCCGACCAATTCCAGCTTGGTGGCTCCGTACTTTGAGAAACACAAGAATATTTTACGCTCGGACAACCCCGGGAAGCCCGAATCCTGGATTAGGAAGGCCCACATGGAGACTTTCGGCAGCTTGGTTGAGAAAACATTTAATGAGTGACAATAAGGTTGTAGATCAGCCGTACATGTTGGCCAAGACACCATCTTCGACTATAACGACTTTCCAAGGGTACGAGATAAATGGGAATACATTTTACACGATCGCCCAAGATAAAAAGAGCACCAACCAAAACAAGTGGTGTCCGCTTTGATGCAAGCAACCGAGAATGGGCAAAAGGTCACATATTATGGTTACATAGAGGAGATATGGGAACTTGACTATGGACCCTCCTTTAGGGTCCCTTTGTTCCGGTGCAAATGGTTCAAGCTAACAGGAGGTGGGGTAAAGGTGGACCAAGCAATACGGAATGACAATGGTGGATTTCAACAATCTTGGTTACCTTGACGAACCATTCGTCCTAGCGAAAGATGTCGCTCAGGTTTTCTATGTGAAGGACATGAGTAGCAAACCGAGGAAACGGAAAGATAAGAAAACGATCAGTACATCATGCGATGATCCAAAGCGCCACATTGTTCTTTCAGGGAAAAGAAACATCGTGGGAGTGGAGGACAAGACAGACATGTCGAAGATTATAATATGTTTGCTGAAATTCCGCCCTTCAAAGTGAACACCGACCCAAGCATTAAGTTAAATGATGAGGATGCTCCATGGATACGGCACAATCGTAAGCAAGCAGGGACACAAGGGAAGAAATGATGTGTAATAATTTATTGTACCAAACTTTGTTGAATGAATCATGTGAATTATATTACCCGTGATGTGTTTGGTGTCCATTTTCGAATGATTCAATTGACTCGAGATAGCACCGATGATACATGAAATTTGGAGTGACTAAGTCATACTCCCGCATACATGAAATTTGGAGTGACTAAGTCATACTCCCGCATATAGGAAATTTGGAGTGACTAAGTCATACTCCCGCATACATGAAATTTGGAGTGATTTAGTCATACTCCTGCCTAGGCGTATAATATGCATACTCGTAGTCTTCATAGCCGCCGCCGTTGTACCGGTAGTCGTCGCCTTCTAAGTTGCCGGCGTCGTCGTCGCCGCCGTCGTCGCCGTCGTCGGGCGGTGCTCGTGGCTCGAACCGAGGGTAGCGCAGGCGGGGGATATCGCCGGCCGTGATGTAGTCCATGACGCTCGCGCGAGTCCGGCCGTACCACCATAGCCGACGGCCGGCCTCGTGGAAGTTTCCGAGGAGGCGCACCGTCCTCCTCATACTCGGCGAGCGCCCTCTCACGCCGATTGATGAAGAAGGCGTCCCAAGTATGCTGGTTATCGGGATGCCGGCGGGGATTCATCCGCTGCTCCGGCGTGAGGTCGAGGTAGTAGTGGTTCGTGATGGCCGCCCGGCGCGCGTACCACCGAGGGACGGGAGGGACCGGCACGCCGCCGGCGCTTAGGCTCCGGCCGGCAGGGACGCGGTAGCCCGGAGGGCAAGGGTAGTTCGAGGCGCAAAGCTCCTCCACCCGCCGGTAGGTTAGAGTGGGTGCGGTGGAAGCCATGAGAGAGTGATGAGAGATTGTAGAGATGTGATGCTGGCCAAGCCGGGCTACCTATATGTAGTGACAAATGGCGGGAAAAATGGGAGCGGGAAGACAGGAGGCGGGAAGAAAGAGGCGGGGGGAAAGTGGCGGGAAGAAATTGGCGGGAAAAAATTGGCGGGAAGAAAGAGGCCGGAAGAAATTGGCGGGAAACAATTGGCGGGAAGAAAGAGGCGGGAAGACAGGGAAGAAATGGCGGGAAGACGAGGAGGGAAGAGGGGGTCGGCGGAAAGAGGCGGGAAGAGGGGGCCAACGAACTTTTGAATTGAATTAGTTTTATTTTTATGAATTTTTGATAATTTGTATTTTTAAATTTTTGAATTGAATTAGTTTTATTTTTCTGAATTTTTTGATATATTATTTGTATTTTTAAGATTTTGAATTGAATTAGTTTTATTTTCATGAATTTTTTGATATATTATTTGTATTTTTAAGATTTTGAATTGAATTAGTTTTATTTTTATGAATTTTTTGATATATTATATGTATTTTAAACATTTTGAATTGAATTAGTTTTATTTTTATGAATTTTTTGATATATTATATGTATTTTTAACATATTGAATTGAATTAGTTTTATTTTTCTTAAGTTTTTGATATATTATTTGTATTTTTAACATATTGAAATGAATTAGTTTTATTTTTCTGATTTTTTTGATATATAATTTGTATTTTTAAAATTTTGAAATGAATTAGTTTTATTTTTCTGATTTTTTTGATATATTATTTGTATTTTTAAGAATTTGAATTGAATTAGTTTTATTTTTCTGATTTTTTTGATATATTATTTGTATTTTTAAGATTTTTAAATGAACAATTTTTATTTTTCTTTACTTTTTGATATATTATTTGTATTTTTCAGATTTTGAAATGAATTAGTTTTATTTTTCTGATTTTATTGATATATTATATGTACTTTACACATTTCGAAAAAGAAAAGAAATTCGAAAAATACCTTTAGTCGCGGTTGGCCTAGCCAACCGCGACTAAAGGGTATTTTCCGCGGGAAACTTAAACCCGGCGAAAATACCCTTTAGTCGCGGTTGGGCAGGCCAACCGCGACTAAAGGTACCCCTTTAGTCGCGGTTGGGCTCCCCAACCGCGACTAAAGGTCGCTCCCTATAAATTCGCGCGGGGCGCCCCTGGCGGTTCACTTCTTTCTTTCTCCGCTCCGTCGCCATCGATCTTCGTCGCCCGCCGCCCTCGCCGACTGCGCTGCCGCTGCCGCCGCCACACGCCGCCGTCGACCGCCTCAGTACGTCGCCGTCGTCCGCCGCCGCGCGCCTCTCCCCGGCCCCTTCTCACTTCGATCCCGCGCGCCGGCGCCGCCACCGTACCGCGCGCGCGCGCTGTCGCCGCCGCTGCTCTCGGGCGCCGCGCCGTACCGCGCGTTGCGCCGCCGCCGCCACGCGCCGTGCGCTGCCGCTGCCGGCGCCCGCCGCCGCTGCCGGCGCCCGCTGCCCGCCGCCACACGCCGCGCGCGCGCGCGCGCGCTGCGCAGACGAGGCGAAGAAACAGAGAGGGAGAGAGAGAAGGCCAGGGGCGCCGCCTGGCCACTTTTTTTTTGTTTTTTTGTTTTTTTACTTTGTAACAAAAACTTTAATTAACTTAACAAAAATTGAACTTCACAAAAACTTTAATTAACTTAACAAAAAAAATTGAACAAGAAATAACTTAACAAAATTTAACAAAAATATATAACTTAACAAAATAACTTAACAAAAGTTTGTCAAAAAAAATGAACTAAATTTTCACTTTTGTATTTTTTCACTTTTAAAAGAACTCAAAAAATGAACTAAATTTTCACTTTTGTATTTTATCACTTTTAAAAGAACTCAAAAAAATGCGCCGCCCCCCTCGCCGCCCCTACGTATATGCGGGTTTTTTTGTTCGCGGCGAGGGGCGGCGCCACCGCCACCGCCGCCCCTTTCGCCACCGCCACCGCGCGCCCACCTTCCGCCGCCCCCTTTCGCCACCGCGCCGCATATATGCATGTGTTGTGTCTCGACTCCGCCGCCGTAGGTCCCTAGCCATCGTCAACCCATTGCCGCTTCAGTCAAGGAACGCACGCGCGCGCGCACTATATAATCCTTGTCATATCGGAACTCGTCACGCCTCGACGACGAGATTCTCGTCCGGTAGACATATCCGAGAAAACTCTCTCTAAGTTGAAAAAATGTATACTCTCACACACTAAACAAACGCCCCGTCTCGCGCTCTACCGCGACACCCTCTCCCACCCTTTCCTAGCCCCCCTCGCCTTTTGCCACCGCCCTTTCGCCACCGCCACCGCCCCCCTTCTTCACTTAATTAATTTGTTTTGACTACATGTTTTCAGGACTGACATATGGCGGACGATAGAGCTGACCCGATTCTCGGACAACTATGATCCGGACGCCGAAGACCATATGTTCGGCATCATAAAAGGCGATATTCCATTTGTGCCGACCGGAGAAGAAGAAGATGATATCTCTTCTTATCCGAACCTTGAGGGTGAAGATGAAGGGCGCCGTCGGCAAGATGATGCCGAAGAAACGTCGATAAACGACGATCTTCAATTGGAAGTAGCAACCACCTCCGGCGCCGAGGTATATATATATACATATTGAGCGTCCGGTGATACAACTAACCGATTTGAATAAATGTGTGTGTACTAACGCGCGCGACTCTCTTTCTTATTTTAGCCCTCGGCCGGATCGTCGAAAAAATCGAGTACGTCGTCGTCAAAGCGTGGCGCAACCAAGACGATGAAAGCAGGAGAAACATGCACCATCGATGTTGTCGACGAAGAAACCGGCAGGCCGCCGGAGCCCAGCAAGAACGCCACCAAGTTTGTCGGCCAATGCGGAGCCGTTGTTAGAGACAACGTCTCGATCACCCGCCGAGAGTGGAATGAGCCAAAGAAGGCACGTGTTGGTTTCACTTTTGTCGATAAGAGAGAAAAAAAAGATTGCTTCAACAAGCTTATGGAACATTTCGTTCTACCTCCGGAATACCGCAAATACGATGAGGAGGGTAACAAGATTGCGGAAAACAAGAAGAGGCGCAAGCTAGTCAAACAGTTCGCTCTTTCTAGGATGGCCAATGCATTCCGGAAATACAAGCAAAATCTAGCCCATGACTTTGTCAACCAGGGCAAGACTCCGGATTTCAAAGGACAATATGAGAAACTGCAACATGATTGGCCAGAATTTGTGAAGCAAAAGAAATCGGAGCAGTTCCTTGAACTATCGAAAAAAAATAAGGAAAATGCGGCCAAGAAGGAGTACAATCATAAAATGGGGCCAGGAGGGTATCGCTTTTGGCAGCCTAAGTGGGAGAAGATGGAGAACGAGCCGAGGGCGCGAGGAATCCGTCCAGGTACGGAGGGATGGGACCCAAGGGCCAAAAGCTGGTGGTACGGGCATGGGGGATCGCCGAACCCGGAGACAGGGGAGTGTGTTTACCAGGGCAAAATAATTACACCCACCCAAAACCTTATTGAGGCAATGAGGGATGCTCAAGAGGGGAGGATCAGGTTCAACAGAGAGAACGACGCCCTGACAAAAGCCCTCGGGAATCCTGAACATGGAGGACGTGTACGAGGCATGCCCGGGGACATTTCGTGGAAACTAGGGTTCCCCCGTAAAGATGACCCGTACGGTTACGAAGCCGTAAGAGAAAGATGGATCGGGATGCGGATGTTGTGGCGAAGTTGGTAACGGAAATGGATGTGATGAAGAAAACCGTGAGTGTACTAGTCGCCGAAAGAGATGCAGCTCGGGCGCAGCATGAAGATCATCCAATGGATCTCGGAAGCCAGCAGCGGAGAAGAAGCAGCGTGGCTTCCACGGAGGCCTCACCGGCTGGTGCACCGACGATCGAAATTACCGCACCGGAGCCTCGGCTGGTGGTCGAAGTTACCGCACCGGAGCCTCCTCGCTACCCCGTGGACGATATAAAGGAGATGAAAGCATGTCATCCGTATTATCCTATCGGGAACATGTCCATGAAGGTAGCCATCGGCAGTGCTTTACCACCTGGAGCACTCCACCACAACAACCCCATTCAAGATGGCTATGCTCGTGTCACGGTGGAGGAGATAGTCCAAGGGTTTGAGGACCCGGACATTGACATTGCTACACCTGAAGGGGTGAAAAGACTTGGAGATGTCAAGCGCCAGTTCATTCTATGGCAGAAGAAATTTATCAAGTTTCCAGGCGAGGCGCCAACAAGTCCACCCCCGTACGGTGGTGGTGGTGGCGGTGACGGTGGCGGTGGCGGTGACGGTGGCGGTGGCGGTGACGGTGGCGGTGGTGCTTCACCTAATACACCTCATTCACGTCAGCCGACGCCGCCCCCCAGTCCTCGTCCGGCGGGTGATCAGACACCGGTACCGCCCCCAATCCACCTCCGGCGAAGAAGCGTAAGCAGTCCCGGGTTATTAACCCGGACCCTTACGTACCTAAGAAAACAAAGGTACCGGAGGTATCATCGAAGCCTCTCCCCAGGAGGTCTTGGGAAAGTAGTGCCGAGGAAGTCGAGGCGGGCGCGGCTGCTGATTTAGAGAAATGGAAGGCAAGCGTCCGTAAGAAAATAGAGGGCGAGCCCAAGCCAGTATATTCCGACAAGGAAAAGCAGTGGGCTAAGTCATTTTTGAACACACCGTCCCAAGCCGCGAAGAATCTGCTCGACGACTATTTACGTGAACTTCGTAGGCAAGCACTCGCGTTCAAGAACAGGAAAGAGTTGGCGGAGAAGAAAGCCTTGAAGGACGAGGCCGAGTCAAAATTAGAAAGGGGGAAAGAAGTTGCCCAGCTCGGGGAACAAAGTAAACAATCGATCGCCCCGCTCATAGTGCAAGCCGCCGGTCCGGATGCCCCCGATATCATAGCAGCTGCGGCAGCACATGGATTGACTGTAGAAAGTGCCATGAAAACAAGCGGCCGACTTAGGTATCACTCTTCGTGCAGTGTTAGGCCTTGATGAGGCGCCAATGAAGGACGTAGTATTTACATATGTGAAGAATGGCCCTCTCATCGAGCCTGCGCAGGAAGAGGATCTACCTCGACAAATGAAAGGTCTCGCTAAATTGGTACAAGGGTTACATAAAACATGAAAACGCCAAAGACTATATCTATGCGGAAGTTAAATATGTGCATCACTTCAAACGTTACTCGGGTACAAATTCATCCGAGTGAATTGTTCCATCTGTTCAATCTGCGCGAGCTCGACAAATCTATCATCAGTTGCTACGTTCTGTAAGTGATTTATTAATTTCTACCCCATCTCGTTCATTGCCTACACTATATATATATATATATATATATATTGTCCTAACTATCTTGTTGTGTACGCTATATATTATGCAGAATGAAGAAGCGGGAAATGCGAATAAGGAACATCCATGATGTTGGGTTCATTGACCCACACATCGTTAATTCATATGTGTTAGAACACCACCCCGCCGACGTGGAGGAAGACCTGTGGCGGTTTATTAGAAAACAGCAAGAGAAAAGTGATATTCTATTTCCTTACCATTTTGGGTGAGTGTTTCTGTCTTGAGCACATTCTCTTTTGTTTACTCCATGCATGGTATGTGGCTAATCGATGAGTTATGCATGATCGTGCATGTATCGTGTCCGCAGGTTCCACTCGGATTCTTATGGTAATTAAAGTTCAGACCTCCTCAGTTCTCGTCCACGACTCTCTGAATATGGATCCGGCGCTTTGGGGCGACATGAGAAAAATGATGCAAAAGTAATTATTTTCATTCATTTGCGCTCTATATCGATCGGCCTATTTCGTTCATCATTTCCTAATATCAAGTAACTAATTAATAACTCTCTTGTTTATTTAATTTTCTTTGCCTCGTAGGGTTTGGAGACGGTTCGTAGATACCAAGGTCGGTGAATTCAAAAAAGAGCTACATTTTAAAATGGCGGTGCCGACGACCTGGGGATACTCAGCCACCGGGGACCAATCTATGTGGATACTATGTTTGTGAGAGGATCCGGAGATACCGCAATGAGCGGGACCGGACGTGTGAGAACAACATCCCGAGGAATAACCTCCGGAAGACGCTTAGTCCGAAGCTCGCTTCCGACCACTTCAAGAGGAACTAGCTGGATGGTTGGCGAGGGAAGTCATCGATCCTAGAGGAGAACACTATTACGATGACGTAGATCTTTATGTGCACCGGAATTTGTAACTAACTTGTTCAAAATTGTATATGGTCATCCGATATTGAATATATATTGTATATGGTCATCCGATATTGAATATATATTGTATATTCCTCTTGAATTCTTTTTGGTTCTAATTTCAAATTTGTTTGAAATTGTACATTCATATGCATGTATGTATACAGTACCATAGAATATGTGAAACTCCTTCAAAATTAAAACCCAAAAGAAATAAAATAATACAAATTAAAAAGAAACCAGATTTAGGGCGAGGGGGGGCTAAACCCTAAACCCTGCGGAGGCCTTTAGTCGCGGTTGGCCAGAAGAACCGCGACTAAAGGTCCTCCGCCCCGGCGCTCGCCCTGCGGCCCACGTGGATGGGCCTTTAGTCGCGGTTCGTAAGGAACCGCGACTAAAGGGGGGGGCCTTTAGTCGCGCTACTTTGGTCGCGGTTGGGCCACCGCGACTAATGGCAGTTGCCAACCGCGACCAAAGCCCCTTTTTCCACCAGTGTTCATGCTATTTCCACAAGTGAAATTAGCTCTTCCCTCTTGTCATCCTATATTAGCACTTGTTATCTTGCACTCTTGCAAATTACCTTCTTGATGGTTTGCGAGTACAATTCCAATGTACTCACGGCTTTGTCCCTGGCTATTTACTTGGCCAGACTTGGAGGAAATCGACCAATGAAGAAGGATCGGACGACGTCTATGCGAGCTAGGAATGTCTTCCCAGTCAGTTGTCTATAGGGTTAAGGCAGATGACTTGGGCTCTACGCTGCTGAAGTGATTCCGCTACTCTGGTGATTAGATTAGGCCCTTCGAGGCTATTATGTAAAGTATGGTCACGTGACCTTATTGTAATTTTCTTATTCCGCTTTGTAATGGATGGTGTAATTTTGATATCAGTTCGGTTATGTGTTCACGGCGCACTGATCATGGGATCGTGAACTGTATACATAACAGGGATTTTGGACAGCTAGTCCGAGGTCCCCACAAAGAATATAGCTGAATTATATTATATAAGATGTAGATTAATATTGGAAAGCTATGCAATAAATGAAATAATACTGCGAGCATGGAGATAGACAAGCTTGAGGTTTCCTCTTTTTAGATGGAGTTATTCGTTTCTCCTCAGGTACAGTATTCTTAGTTGCACAGATGAATACCTCATGTCCTGAGGTAACCTCAGTCTCTCTTCCAAGATGAGATCATCAGATATTTGCTTTCTATATTTTTCAGCTCTACCGTTATAATTCGCATGCTGTTGCAACTCATGAACTATATGCATATATAATACTTTATAAAGTACTGGTCTCCAAATTTCATAAATATTCAGAGCAATCTAAGTATTGCATTCTAAAGTTTGAGTGTGCTTTTAAGTACTCAAATTGTAGGTTTACCAAGCTTAATAGTTAGTCAATCATGGGTACAAACAGTTCATTTTAGTCCTAAGATATTACAAGCAAGACCTAGTTAGAAGTGGCCTACATTGTCAAATAAGAGTACTCTAGGACTTCTAATTCTTAATTATTTCTTCTTGTGTGCCTTCGTACATGATACACCATATGCTACACACCTACATTTAATATGTACCTTTGGTTCATACAACTACAGCCTTATAAAAGTTTGCATGCCCTGCCACATCAAGGCAGTTCAGATTTACAACGATGAGATTGGAAACATTATAATGACATTTCCTACAGCCCTTGTGAAAAAGCAAAAAACAGACAAGCCACGTGAAAGATTAGTAGACCCAACCTCACCTCAAGATCAGTTAGCTTGATGGAGGATGCGGTAGCCAGCGTGCAGGTCTCCCACTTTGTCAGTCCTGGCGCAGACCTCTGCAGCGCCTTGGGCATTGAGCAGAGACTCCACACCATCAAGGCATCAGAACAGCAACAACACATCCACTTCAACTTGTGCACCATTCTGCCGGAGAAAGGAAATGCTGCAACCAACAATCTCACACGAACAGAACGCCTCCAGGACATGAACCATGGAAGCAGAAACTAATAAGTGGACATACAAATGCGAAGTAACTGAACACACACACGATATATAAGAAGTAATTTGAAAAGAAAACAATAACTGTTTTCACTGCAAAATGAAAATATAATTAACCAGAGAAGTAACTGAAATCATAATCAAGTATCTGAACCTTTGAAGGAAAATCATAGAAAGGAGAAACAACTTTGATTTTTAGGAACCAAATTAAACATATTATAATGAATTTACCATCTCTACTATTCCTGAAAACAGGGGAAAGCACACGATAACACAACCTTGAAATAACTCTTTTTGAAACAATTTGCGAAAGTCTCCACTTCTGTCATAATCACTATATTTTATTTGTGAAAAGAAAGCAACAAACATTTTAGCTTCAAAATGAACTGTAATAAAACAAAGAAGGAACTGAAACATAATCAGGTATCCGCACTTATAAAAATTGCAAGAAAACAATAAAAATCTCTTATCAGATACTCTCCTTGCCTTGATATATTCAGCTGAAAGGTTCCAATAACAAAAGAGTTCGTATTTAGTTGAAAAGTCTCGATATGTGAGAACCAATATTTTCAGTGGCTTTATCAACAACAAGAATTAGTTTTTTTAGTAGCTGGTTATGATCAAAATCAGTTGGATGAAAGGAGATAAATCTCCAGGGTAGAAGTTCAAAAGCAATGTGAGATTTAGTTTGGCCTGGTAATGTTGTGTAAGTAGCCTAGCGGCTACAAAATATCCAACTAATGTTGCATAAGTAGCTGGCACATGACTGTCATTGCTGCCTAGCGGACCATTGTACCTGCCAGTAATTCTTATTTATAAATGCGGATGCGGCTTACCATGACACCAACCATGCTAACCTATAAAAAAACATCTATTTCTAGGAAAAAAATCTGAGTAAATGATGATCATGTAGCATAGCTATGAATCTAGCTAACGGGAGAACAGAACAAGAGTAGAAAAGAATAACTGTGCAAGTGATTCAAATAAGCCAATGTGAACCGAATGGCCAATATAGCACCATAAAGGAAATTATGTACAATTTTGACAAGATTCAGCTACTGAACCCTCTTGAGTGCCGTGAGAACAAAAATGGAGGACTTTTTTCAGGCAGCAGCAATACCATTGAATATAAAAATTGCATCCAGAATGGTGTTAACATAGCTAAAAAAATCCATCAATAGACCGCATTCACCGAGATGTAACATAGGCAAATAACTTGCAGCCTGGCCACTGACTACCATGCATACATCCAATGTATTGTGTAACAGTAATGCAACTAAGAGGAAAAACAAGAAAACATATAAATAGACATTAAATAGATAAATCACGCCTAACCTGCTCAAAGGTGGCCATTTCTAACATTTCTTCTTGCAGACATTGCCCTAATCATAATTAATGTCCTGGCCACCAAGTCCTCATAATTAATCTGCAAAAATCATCGAAAGCTGTTTTTATTAGTATGCATACACCAAGAAATCAAATTAAAGAAATATGTGTAAACTTTACTGATCCCCAAATATACATCTTTCATTTAGCATTTATAACAACCACCAAAACAATGGTAATACATTTTTGTCGGAAGACATCCAACAATCCAAATGAGTAAACAATGCATCAGATCGAAACAGGATCATTAGACACCAGAAGATGTCGGGCCCATCAAAGGTAACATTCATATTGATCATTACCTGAACAATAACATCAGAATCAGATACGCTATTCTTTACGCCAGCGATGATATTCAACACAAGGGTTTCCACCTTTACCTGACAGCATCCCCAAGACCCTAAAATAGAACTGACATCAGCCACAAATCACAAGTTGTAGAAAGAGAAAAAAATCCAACTAAACAAGCTATATTCAGTTTGGTGGTACAAAGAACTTTGCAAATCATCAGGAACTTCAGGTAAAATAGTAAGGCCCCCCAAAAGCAAGTTTTTGCCTTTTCGTTTAACACGCCATTGTCATAATTTCGCTTCAAGTACTCCCAGTGCTTTCAAGGATAAATGGATACATCATCATAGCATAAGTGCTAGATAGTATACTGAGCTCTCGGATTGTTGAAGCATGAGCTGCAAGTAAATACACCTTAAAAAATCAAAGATTTTTTAAACCTAAAATCAAAGAAAGTGATCAGTAGTCATGAAGCTTAAGCAGAAGCTCTGATATCCACGGTGACACAACATGAGGTCTCCAAATATACATGCATTTGTATGCATGATTTGATATAAGTGGAAGTGACAGGTCACCAAATTAGTGCAGAGTGGTCTATCATTTAAACCCTATTAAAAGGTTGGGCATTGAACTTTGAATAATCAAAGAAACCTATATTGTACCCTGCACAAAAGATTACCTAGAAGTTGCAGATTGTCCATTTAACAAACATGATAGTTAGTACTGTAGTAAGGTAAGTAAAAGGCTATGTTAAGTATTTTTTATAGAGATTATTACTCTGCTGAAAGTGCAAACTGATCCTGCAACTAATTAGCATGAATGTTCTTCTGATTGAATGATTATCTAGAGCAGATTTGAGAGAGGAGAGATCAATTGAGAGGAAAAGGAGGCGCAAAGGATAGGAAGGAGGAGCTCAAGCAAGGAGGTGCAGCAAGCACAACACGACTCAATGCTGGCTGCCAAATACTCTCCTATCAACTTGTGTAAACCTGTTCATACATGTTTCAAAATAAAACCAGTGATCTCAAGAGGCATATGTGGCAAAAATAGACTCAATTTAGGGAAGCCAAACTAACAAATATTTACAAAAGGAAAATGCAATATCTAATTTTGATGCAAGGACATAGAAACATGAATTATGCAATTTTCCACTCATCACAAAAGCTCAGCACCAACATGGCGTGTTAGTTAACGAGTTTCAGAATAAGTGTGCATTTGGATATTGGTAACATAATCCTTCCTACATCAGAACACATTAATGAGGTGAATAACAAATTGGCCAAATCGATTAAGAACTCCAAATATGCATATATATGGACAATATGGCCAGAAAATTAAAAATAGCCAATACACATCCAAATATACATGCACATCTAGAGCAGATTTGAGAGAGGGAAGATCAATTGAGAGGAAAAGGAGGCGCAAAGGATAGGAAGGAGGAGCTCAAGCAAGGAGGTGCAGCAAGCACAGCGCGACTCAATGCTGGCTGCCAAATACTCTCCTCTCAACTTGTGTAAACCTGTTCATACATGTTTCAAAATAAAATCAGTGATCTCAAGAGGCATATGTGGCAAAATAGACTCAATTTAGGGAAGCCAAACTAACAAATATTTACAAAAGGAAAATGCAATATCTAATGTTGATGCAAGGACATAGAAACATGAAATCAGTATAGGAATCTCCTCACTATCCAAACTATTGCTGCAGAATAGAAATTAAATTAGGGTCAAAGGATAGTAAGGGTGAACCTGTTCGTACATGTTCATCAACAAAACCAATGAGCTCCACAAGAAAATGTGCCAAAAAATATAAGAAATATAAAACATCCGGTGCAGCCAAGAATTCACACACTCTGAACAAAATTCAATAGGAGTTTCTATCTGGTATATGGCGTTGTGGTAAGTCTGTAATTTGTTAGCCGAACATCAGAAAAGAAAATAGGATCTGACCTGCAGTGTAGGCAATAATCAGATATCTGATTCCGGTCAAATCATGAACATTTGCTGGGAATACCACAAAAGAAGATCGCATATAAATGAAGATAAATCAACCAGAAAGAGCATGCATGTGTTGCATATATGTGTAAAAGGTGCAGATCTAAATACGCATATTAATTTTTCAAGCACTATATCCTCCCAACTAATCTGCAACTACTATATCCTCCCAACTAATCTGTAACTATCGTGTTACTAAGGTAACACCAAGGAAAGAAATTAGAAAACGTTACCTTCAGATCGGTTGGAGAAAGTGAGGTCGTTGGCAAGGACACCTAGCTCAACCATCTGCCTTGTGGTGGTTACAACCACACAGACGCGCTCTTCCATCTCTACTGCTCTGACTGACCGGTGCAGGATTCGTGAGGTCGAGGCGCCGCCATGGAAGAAGAATCTCGAAGGCTTCCTCTGGCTGCATCCCGACCTGTTGCCTCCACGCCCAAACAGTGTGGTTGGGCCGTTCTCGTCGAGTGCGGAGGCAGGGGAGAACGACGAGGGCGAGGCGCCGTTGACCGGAGATCTTGAGCCCCGCCGGCGCGGAGATGGTGGCGGCACGCCGCTGCCTGTGTCCGTGCCCTCGCGTGCATCGCCTCCTCCAGCTTACCACCACGTCCGTCCCCGAATGGATCCATCCCGGGGAGAGGCGGCGCAAGGCGCTGCCGCCTTCGTCTCCTCGAACTCGTGATCGCCCGCCGCGACGGACGCGCCATGAACGTCCACCTCAAGCTCCTCCTCGATCTCGCCCCACGCCGGCGCGCCGATTCCTTACAGCCATGCCTCCAGCTCCTAGCTTGGCCGCCTACGTCCCCGGCCGCCTCTGCACGGGTTGGAGGGAGAGGAAGCGCGCCACCATTGGGGAGGAAAAGAGGCGGCGCGGCGGCGCCATTGGGGAGGAGAAGAGACGAGGATTGGGGGAGGAAATGAGGGCCGGGGATTGGGTAGCATGGTGGGGGCGATCTAGGGTTTCACCATAGAGAGGAGAACGAAGGCGACCGAATGAGCGGGCGTGCCTCCCTCTCACCGCCGGGCCATGCACATAGCCGGTCCCATGCGTCATGGACTCTTTCAGAAGCTGAACGAGTGAGAAAAATTTCACTAAATCGGACGGCTGAGGTAGAAAGTGGGATGTGGGTTTCACTGTGCGTGGTCAAACATGCGATCAAGATCGTTTTGCCCCTTTCAGACCCCCTGGTTGAGCGGGTACTCTTTCAACATTTATATGAAGTAATTTGGGTAGCTTCACCGCCCGACTCATGCAGTTTTAGTGTTGTGGTGCGTCACCAAAGATCAGTGCAAGACTAATATAGCCATACAAATCCTGTTGCGATTCGTTTAAACAAGAAATCACGGTGCAGTCTGCAGGGACATACAGATAGTATATTGTTTACCAATTATAGGGTACTATGGAAGCACTACATAAACATACAATTTGTTTGAGGAGTCATGGCAAATGTTTGTGGCCTCAACGGAAGCCAGAAGGGCGCCATGAAATTATTGCTAGCTGCATTCCATATATGTAGGTCGTTGTGTTTGTTTGTTCTCATTACAGGAGCACAAGATTCACAATGATCATGAGAATGTCAAATACAAGGCCGTGCGTCTGTGGCTGCTGTCGTCGCGGAACTCCTCGTGGACCGGCGTCTCGGGCGCTCTGGGGAAGACCCTGGCCGCGATGACCGTGTTCTAATTCCTGTTCGACGGTGACTCGCGCCTCTGCATTGTCCCGGTGCTCTCATATGGTGACATCGCCGCGAGGGTCAGCGTTGCCACCATCCACCACAAACTCACCTCCTCTGCCGAGTGCCAACCGGCACACCTTCGAAACCATGTCGAGTGCATTCGATGCGCCCGTTGAACCCCGTCTCACGGCATAATACCTCGCCTCCGCCTCGGGCCGTGCGGCTGCCCGTTTCGCCGTGCTGGGCGCTGTGCGTCTGTGCCCGTCGTCGAGGAGCTCCTCGTGGACGCCAACAAGGCAGGAGCGAGAAGGCCCTGGCCGTGCTCGACGGCGTCCTGTGCGCCGACGCCGGCCTCCAGGCCACGCGCGCGGGCACGCGCTCGTCGCCCCAGTGCTGGTGAAGAAGATGTTCCGCGTGCCTGACATGGCCACGGAGTTCGCCGTCTCCGCGCTCTGGCGCCTCCGCCGCGCCGCGGATGTCGGTGCCGCCGCGTTCGGACACCTCTACGAGATCAGCCCAGTTCGGTTCAGCTATATACAACGCCGGGGAAGCGCCGCACGCGGCGTGACCACTGCAGCGACAGAGTCCGGTTCGTTCGACCGTGGTGGCCTTGTGGGCGCCGGGAGGTGGAGGCCAATGGCAGTATGACACCAGGATGGCAAGATGCTGGCCGTGGACGATGCTGTTGGTTTATCCTTTATTTTATTCCAAATCTTTTTATAAGCTGGTGGCAGGAATTTTATCCTCTGTGTATATATCTGTATCAGATTATTTTCAAATGAGGCAAAAAAAAACTTACTATTTTTTATAAATTAAGAAAAGGGCTGTCCGCTATATTCTTAAACTGGCCATGGAACACGACCGCCGCCAGGGCGCACACAGCTACAAACAGAAGCTGCGCGCGCACACACACACACCAGTAAAGCGAGGTTGCCCATCAGTATTATCGTCATCACACCAGGAGACACCTATGCTCGAAGGGGAGGTCGCCAACCACCCAACTCGCCGGAAGCAATTAAGACGTTGGCTGACGCCCACGTCCCTACCTCCACCACCACCTCCAATAGTGTATGCTGAAGGACATGGCCGCCGGAGATGCATCGCGTTGGAGATTAGAGTTTTCCCTACCGATGGGTCGCACGAGCAAGCAAAAAGGTCTCGCCTACCGGGGTTAGTCCAACAGTCTCTGTGGCGGCGACGAGGGAGGTGGTGGAGGGGGAGGGGGCAAGCGGCGACCGGTCTAGCTTGTTGCCTGATCCACCTAGAGGAGATGGCTCGGGTTCAGGAGCACCAGCCAGTTGTAACTATTGTGATTTTTTTATTTTCCGTACTCCCTATGATCCAGTGAATAAAGCATTTTTTTAAGTTGATTTCAGTAGAGTTTGACCAAAAAATATAAAAATTAACAAGAATTTTGATATTATTCGAAAATACTTTTTTACTTTTGGGATATTTTTTGGGTTTTGGATTGTATATATTACTGATTTTTTTTCTCTAAAAACTTGGTTAAACATTACGTTATTTAGCTTTTGGAGAAAATATAAGATTTTTTTTTGGAATGAAGGTAGTATTGTTGTTTGCTCCACTTTCTTCTCATCTACGGAGTATGAGGTTTCGCTACACCACGACAAAGTTTTCAGCAAAGAAAACAGAAGTACTCCGTAGCATTATTTGTTTGCGCCAAAGTTCTAGCCATCGTGGGTCGCAGTTGCAGGCACAACGCTGTTCCGCGTCCACCGTTGGCGATTTACACAAAAATAATCATTTTCTGAAACTATTTCACCCATCTAACTTTTTTTGTGTGGCTCCCCTCACATCGGTGCCACACCTCACTGTGTGGCGTCCGTGCGGGCGGCGCCACTCTCCCATCCGACGTGGCATCCTCGACGCTAAGTTGTTCACCGATCTGACGTGGCAGGATGTGTGGCGCCGCTACCATCGGCGCCACACTGCGAAACTGTGGCGCCGCTCGGAAGGGCGCCACACATCCACTTATGTTTGCACAAAACATAGTGTAAGACAATGATCCTGGGATTTAGCAGTTTTGGCGAGCCTGTTTGTGTGACGCCGACGACACGGGCGCCACACTTTACAGTGTGGCGCCGATGCCAACGGCGCCACACAAACATGCTCGCCAAAACGGCTAAGGACTAAGCGTTCGGAGCCCCTGGATGTTTTCGACATATAAGTTGACATGTGTGGCGCCCATACCACCGGCGCCACACTTGGCGCCACACTGTGAAGTGTGGCGCCAGTGGCAAGGGCGCCACACGTTGACTTGTGTTAAAACCATGAAAATTCTTGCCTTATTTAAACAGTTTTCAACACAACAATAGCAATTTCTTACACACATCATACACATAGCACACATCATAGCTCACATCGTAGCACATAGATTCAAACAACACGTAGCAATAGAGACATGGTTCGAAATGACATAGAGTTCACAACACGATACTTATGAAGACAAGGGCAAGTCCACCTACCCTCCTCGACGTCCCCTCCTCACGGGCTGCTTCCGGACGGCCATCCTTTTCGTCTGCAGCCGTTGCTCTTCTTGCTGCTGCACCTCCTGCTCCTCCTCCTCTGAAGATGACGGCTCATCGTTCCTCATCCTCCGCGCCGGCTCCACATCGGACTCAATGACAACCTTCTTTCCTCGGTTGACATAATCGTCCGGAGTGTAACGGTTTGGAGCCTTGCCCCTTGATCTGAACTGGTACGCAGACCGTGTGGCTTTCTTCTTGCCTTGCTCAGAATGGTGTCATCAGGAATGTTCACAAAAATGAACACATGAGATTAGAAAAGTTGAAATGAGTAAGCACATGTTTGATTGCAACAAAATAGTCCATACCTCCGCCTCTTCAGAAGAGGATGTAGCAATTTCGCCTTCGCGGAAACCTAGCAAGTTGGCTAACCGCCGCAACTTCCGTCCAGTGTTCTGCGTCATGGAAGTCATGGTTACAAAGCCGCCAAACACAATAGCTTACATTCAAAGTTGGTGACCATAACTTAATGAAATGCCGCATCGGTCCGATAGGCTTTTCATCTCTATGGCTCTGATCCCAAACAACCTCACACTCTGTAGCTGTTTTTTGGATCTCGGAGCACTGTGACAAACATGTTATACATAATTTCAGCGAGCACATGTCAATATAGATGATGTACTAGCTAATGAGAGAATACATTACCACGAAGTTCAGAGAGGAAGCAATAGAAGTAGATCTCCCTTGGCGAGCAGTCCTGTCGTACTGGCTTTGCGCAACCTCATCGAACTCGATGGGGTCGTCCAAGATGTCGTCATCATACGCGTGGTTCACTAACTCGATACGCGTACTATCATGAAACCATTGGAGATAGTTGTTGAAAGCGGCCAAGTCGTGAGGGACAATCTCGTCATTTCCGCCATTTCGTATCACTTCCAAACAGTGTTGGAACGCTGTCACGTGACCTCTATGATGTTCAGGCCAATTTGTGATCTTCCTCTGCCGCTGCCTATCAAGCCTATGGAGCGTGTGGTCCGTGTCTTGCCACTGAGGTGGGCACTCCTGATACAACTCAAACTGTCTCATCACTCTATGCGGGTGATGGTATTCAACAAGCCACATGCATATGAGTGGGCACCGCATACGCCAGAAACCCGCCTCCTCTGTGCACTTGGGGTTGAGGTCAGTCATCGCCGCGCCAATACGGTAAAAGTTACCATATGGCTCCCAATCCACCGGCAGCATACAAATATTTCAGAATTTACAACATGCCAGTAGAATTTATGAAGTCGGATTGCAAAAGAGTGATGGCTTAAAATCGGTTACTGCTCAGCGGTAAGAGTGTCCAACTCCTCAGTGTAGTGCATGTACATGACCATTGGATCGTTCGTCATCTCCGAGACATTGTCCCAAAGGTATGCCCAAGTGGGCTCCCGATCAGGGTTGTTCGGGTACTGAGGCCATGGCCTCTCGTTGAATACCCTGGGCCGCCCAACTGATAGGCGGTCTCAGCTCCATACGGAAAGTAGGAGCAAGCATCTACCAATACCGCCCTGACCAGTCCTGCGACAACCTTGGTCCAACTGCGTACATAAGACATTTGGTTAGTACTCTTTCTAGCAGACTACTATACAACAACAGTACATATAGCAAATCATCACCTGCCGGTAGAGGTAGGCAAGTTCCGCTGTTCCCCAAATCCACGGGTGCTCCAACACCGTAAACGCCCTGAGCCAACACCAATGGGCAAACTTTCCACCACTGCCAGCAAAGAGAGTCCTCGAAATCATATACCACAAGTACACACGGGTGTACGTCCTGACAGTGTCACGGTTGGCCCCTTGCGGGCAAGTACCAAAGTTATTCCTAATCAAAAGGAAAGGTGCGCCGGCGGGAGTTCTTTCCTTTGGATCTTCTGGCGGCGGAGGAGTCATGCCAATAAGATTCTCCATCTGCTGGCGCCACCCATCAGAAGCTGTGTTCATACACAGTGGCTCGCCCTGAATAGAAAGTCCAAGGATCATGGAAGCATCCTAAAGAGTAGGGATCATCTCGCCGGCCCTCAAGTGGAAGGTGTGCGTCTCCGGTCTCCACCGGTCGACAAGGGCGGTGAGTGCCGCGGCGTTCATGTTCGCCCCCCCCGGCTTACAAGCGTGATGAACGGGAGAAGGCCGGTAGGCTGGATGTACTCTGTGTACCTCTCGTCATATGCAATATCTACTGTGCCGTGGTAACGAATCTTCAAGGGTTGAAGAACCCTTCTGTTCTCCGTCATATGAAAAGCTCGGTGATCCCTGTCATACTCTTGATCTAGGAACCACACCATCCTACATGTTTACACAAATATGAGCAACACATACATGAGAATATATCTAGCATTTCTATCACATATACATCACACATACATGAAAATTCATATCCAAAGAAGCCATCACACATACCTCACATACATAGATACATGAGAATACCTCACATATAGCATTTCTATCACATATACATCACACGTACATGAAATTTGATGTCTAGGGTTTCAACAAATCTAGGGTTTCAACACATAGATACATGAGAATATGGATTTCAACACATACATGAGCACATTGATTCAAGTTCTAAGATTTTCATATCTAGGGTTCCATGTCTAAATTGAATTAAATTCGAGAAAATCATGGATGAAACGAATGGGGTCGAGGGAGAATACCTTGAGGAAGGGATTGGGAAGAGATTGGCCGGGCAGATCTGCTGATTTGGTGGGGGAGAGGGGGGAGGAGGAGGAACCGCCGGCCACCTCTTGTTCTTCACGCGCAGAGAAAGAGAAGAAGCCCTGGGTCGGGCTGGGGGCGGCTCGGGCGCCACACATAAGTGGATGTGTGGCGCCCTTCCGAGCGGCGCCATAGATGGGAGCGACGCCACACATCCTGCCAGTCAGATCAGTGCACAACTCAGCGTCGAGGACGCCACTTTGGATGGGAGAGTGGCGCCGCCCGCACGGGCGCCACACAGTGAGGTGTGGCACCGATGCGAGGGGCGCCACACAAAAGGGTTAGATGGGTGAAATAGTTTGATCGGAGGATCAGTCTGGGCTATAATTTCATAAAAGGGTTATTTCTGCGTAAATTGCCTCGACCGTTGGCTCGCGCCTGAACAACAACAGCTTTGGCGCGTCAGCTCGTGCGTTGCTTTTTGCATCGAACCAAAGCCCACGGCGCATTTGCAGGGCCCAGGCTATGCTTTATTGGGCCTTTCTATGGGCCAGCAGACATGCAAATCGCTCTGTTATCTATTTCCCGGAGCCGAGCTCGCGGAGGTAGAGTGACAGTCACCGGTTTATATAGTGAACTGTGGAATCTGTAGACCTGCAGTGTGTAACCTACCTGCTCGTACTGATACTCTTTTTTCCTTCTCCTTCCTTTCAACCAAGGATAGAAATATAGATACTTCTAAATTTAGAAAAATCTCCCACATGTTTTTATGGACCGAGGGAGTACAATATTTCCTGTGCAGATTTCTTATCACATGTTTCTTGTATTGGCAACGGAGGTCATGATCATAACCGGAATGACCACCACAAGCATGAACGAACACATACCAGTATATAAGATCAAAATGTCTTAAATTATTTTCAGCAAAATTATCAGCTTTGACCTTAAGAGTTTTATGTGACACTGTTGTGGCTCCACATCGCATCCTCCCAAGGGAAAAAAACAAAGGTACACTGATAGTCTGGTACGCTAACCACTCAGGAGTTACACTAGTTTGCTCTTCTTATTTTTTTGAACTGCTAGTTTGCTCTTCTTATTTTTTTGAACTGCTAGTTTGCTCTTCTAGCACCATGTGTATGGTGTGTTTTTTCATGTCATATATAACAGCAGCGCGTACAGGGAGAAACGGTGTAGAAGCCAGAATGAAGAAGTGGCAACCCCACGCACTAGAGTAACCATCAACTCGTATCAGCTGCCAAGTAGCATTGCTCTGCTGCATCATCCGGAAATAAAATGCCACGTTGTATAATGTCACCCCAGCTACTCGGCCTCCAGTACATCTGAAATTAATCTCCATGTCTGATGCTTTGCTTCCAGGCACACACCTTCTGGATCAACCGTCTCACCGCCACCATCAGGCTGCAATCTCACCGCCACCACCAGGCTGCTCGTCTGATCCATCACGCTTCACGTCAGGTTTCCATCCCATCAACTTTTGGGATTTTGAGCCCAAAGCGAAATGATGTAAGCAGCTCCTTCCCATCCAGGGGAGTAACCATTCCACACAGATTGATCGTTCGTTTCCAACAAACAATGGCGATTGCAGACGGATCCATGGCTATAGACTCAATATGCTCATGCCCTGGAGTATTAATGAAGATGTTCAGTTGTCATTAAATTGTGATATTCCTCTTTTAAGGATATAAAGGGGAAAAAGGATGTAACGTACCTTCATGTAATATTACGACACAACAACCTTGTAGTAAAGCTGAAGCTTCCTCACCAAATTTTGCATCCAGAAAATTAGGAAATTTAATGATTCTGTAATGTAGAAGGTGCTGAAAGTCTATTGCTGATGCATATGGAATCTGTTCGGTGATGTAAGCTTGCAGCAGAGTCAATCCCTGGGATGATAACCTAAATGTGCATGGTGAACACTCCTTCATCGACTGCCTTTCCTAAAAGATAGGGAACAGATAAAAGAGTTACACTGTTAATAGTTTGCTCTTCTGAGAAAAGCGTGAATAAATAAACATCAGAAATTAATGGGATACTCACAAATATCTTTAGGCCAAGTGAGGTAATCTTCAGCCGCTCACCATCTTCTACAGTGAACTCCAAACTTCTTGAACTGATTTCGAGACATTGTATATTCTTGTAACATGATAAGTATCAGGGTTCCTAGTCACAAGATGACCTTCAAGTGTAAATGAATCCTTGATGCTGTAGAAACATGATATGATTCTGATTGTCACTTCATCTTCGAAAATATCACAGCATCAACCCTCTCCATCTGCCTTGGTTCTGGGTCTCTCTCTAATCTTCCGTTGTTGCTTGATCATTTTGCAACTAATTAACAATCACCTTTCCTCAGAGCTTTTATCTACTGAAATTTGGTTATCCATGTCCCTGTTTTGTTGTTCATCCAGAACATGGCTGTCATCAACTCCTTGCTGCTGAGCTGACATTATTTCAGATAGTACCTTGTCCGATCCCGAACCATTAGAATGTTTTGAGGGACTGTCTTTCAAGTTACTCCGCTCATCTGTGATCACACCAGCCACCTAGGTCTCTGAAATTATATTCAATATGTGCACTTGAGTACTAAGAACCAAGGAAAAAAATAGGGCGCTATAACAAAATAGCATGGGTCAAAAAATACGTTATTAGCATGTTATAGCGTGCTATTTACGCGAATAGCGTGCTATTAACGCGAATAGCGAGCTATAGCGTCGAAAGAGCGTAGCGTCGGCTCTCCAGATATGCTATAGCGTGCTATTAGCGTTGGAATAGCGCGCTATTTTTTTCCATGCTAATGATTGAAGCATATGGAATAGAAGGATAAAAAACACCATACTCCGCAATATTGGGAGATGTCTTGCCATGTCCCGCATCCAAGTAGATCGAAGATGAGCATGCCTGGCCAAGGGGCGCGCGCGTGCCTGGCTTCATCCATGCCAGCTTGAGCCGCTCGAGGCTGTTGCCGTCAGCGAGGTAAATCGTCCCTGGTGTCCCCCATTTGGTTCAGACTCCGGCGAGCTCCACCCGCACTTCTGCCGTGTCTGCTGCTTGCGCACCCAAGCAGCCAGTGCCGCGACGCACCCGCCCTCCGACACCTGCACGTGCTCCGGCGAGCTCGTCCAGCAATGGCCGCCGCACATGCGCACCTAATCGATGCCGACGACGCGCGAATTTCAGCGACACGTAATCGACATCGGCAGGTAGGGGAGGGGGTACTGTGGTGTCATATCCTGGGCGACATCGACAGCAAGCAAGGACACTGTCACACTGACGTGGCCATCAAGTGCGCCACCCCTCTGTCTTTGTGTGTGTGGCTGTTTAGGTGCCCTCCTCCTATCCAGTTCATTGGTCAGACTTGGAAGTGGCACCTTACTTACTCGCGCGCGCCGGCTCGCATGACCAGCAAGTTCCACGGGACTGTCGGTGTCAAACACCCGCATCGCCTAGCCCATGTCGCCATACCTGGCATGCATGCTGCCGAGGAGACAAACAATCCCCTCGAGGATGGCCAGCGCGTGCACTGCCTTGCCCTCCGTCAGGTGCCCCACACGCGAGTTGGAGGTCTCCAGAGAAGATTCGTGCTGACCGTCTCGGGAGTAGGCGTGGATGAGGAGGTTGAAGCGCAGACGACGTCGACCATCGAAAAAAAGCAGACGACCTTGGCACGAGGCATTTCGTCGAGCAGGCTGCGTGCAGGGAGGGGCCGAGGCGGTGGCAGAAGGCGTCGAGGTGGGAGGAAGAGGAACGGGGAAGGGTGAGCGCTGGCGGTGTGGGCGTGCGTTATTACACATGATCTCACATAAGATGTGACCGAATAATAATATACTACAACAAATTGAGTGACCCACTACGACTGGCTTAAATACCTCTGACCCACAAATTGAGTGATATACGTCCCAAAGACTTTCATTATTGTCTGAAACTTAATAATATAATTTTTTTATGTCTATTTAGAAAACGAGACCAGGGCACCAAACCTCTATTCTGGAGTGATATACTACAACAAAGAAAAAATTGGCAAAACAATTGTCCGTCCAATCATCAACTAGGTCGGCTGGTTTTGAATGATACGGGCAAAACGAGTGTTATTAAACACCAAACTGCGAACCCTAGAAACACGCCAATGGCCCAAACAAATCCTACCTGGTTTGCTTCTTTCTTTTTATCCAATTCAGACTTCTGTTGAAGACTTCTGTGTTGGGACCAATAGGGCGAACGAGACGGGAGGACAGTGTTTTATGTTGAAAGGAGCTCGGAGCGTTCTTTCAGTCAGAGGTATTTAAGCCAGTCGTAGTGGAGGCAAAGTAGCGAGGTGGGACTAAAATCCCACCTGCCTCACCGCTTCGTCGTGTGGGCGCTAACTGGGCCATAATCAAAGTCTACGGCATGTGCGGCCTTCCGAGAAGTACCTGTTAGCCGAAAGTACTTCAGTTCAGTGTAGCAGCACGGGAAGCACGGCACGATGGCTCCCTACACGAGGGGAGCGTGCAGCCTAGAAATAGCCTACACGTGCTTTCAAGTGGAATACACAAAAGGGTGACATGAGCTCCAACGTTTTTTTTTTTGAGGGAAACATTTAAACTTTATTAATTAAATAATCATAATGTTATTACACATGATCTCACGGATGCAATCCGGAGCAACACCATGCCACACCAAGCAACCTAAAGATTCACTCATCTTGGCCACAGTATGAGCGGCGATATTAAAACCACGAAAAACATGTCTGACAGAGCATGAAGCAAAGGATGCCATCAGCTTTCTCCATCGTTAAGTGTGGTATTAAGCAGCACAAGAGGTTGAGTTTCATGGGGTTGGGGGCGACTGTGATGACCTTTTTCAAGAGATACCCATTCACCAAGGCCGACCACGAAGAAGATTCTCATTTTGCTCATTATCCTATTTTTCAGTAAAACATCAAATTATTAGGGCATGTACAATGGTAGGAAGACGTGCCTTCTCTTAGTAGTTCATGTCATCTGGAGAAGACGATAAATGTAAGTGATACAATGCATTATCTCTTATTGGTATCCCTTACAATAAAGAAGCATTAATTATTTTTGTAGGAAATTATGTTGCTAAGGGACAATAGGAAAATAGCCTTCTCTTATTTCATAAGAGATTATCCTTTAGCTAAGAGAAGATAACCTTCTCTTTCTTCCTTCTCTCTCCTCCCACTGAGCAAAAATCTAACGTGGCAAGCGTAAGAGAAGACTGACATCATCTCATTGTACGTGTCCTTAGCACTTTTCTGTGGGTGACGTTGTCTTGCGGATCAGATAACATTATTATGTCGTGGCCCTCCAGCTCTAGTTTCGGCCAAATATATTTCACCATACTCGGCCTTTGATAAGGGGCGTGTGAGTTTTGTGTTTTCCGGGTTTTGTTGTGGGGCGTCTTCGAGATCTTTTCCATCTTTATGTCTTCCGGTGTAACAAGCTAGAGCTAGAAATTACCAAAACCGGATATTGTATGGACTTTTGAACCCAACACCAACCTTGTTTCTTTAAAATCATTAATCCCCAATCGGCGAGATGCAAGGATTTGATAGCTTTTTTGCGACCTTTTTCAGGGTGAAAGTGTTGGTCTTTGTTGTAATGAACTTTTCATTTCACGAGGTATTTTCTGTAATAGTACACACACCGTCGAAGTAATGCAGAATCTGATGAAAGCGGCGGTCGCTACGACAGCATGTCGTGACTCTACCCTCCCCACCTTTTTTTTTTGCGAAAGGGGAGATAGTATTACACCAGCGATCTTACAGACAAACCCAGAAGAACACGAAAATTACAAAGAAACCCTTCTTCTAGATCCCGACGAGGACGATGAACAGGAGCCGTCGGTGGCGCGCCGCTGCCGCTGCTCCGCTTCAAGCCTTGGAAAGGAGCCAGCCCCGTGGCATCCGGGAAGTCGCCGATCGCCGGATCCGAGGATCCTACCCGCTGGAACGCCGCCATCGTCGCGCTGGTCGCCAACATCACCTCCACCTTCTTATTCAAGCTCCGGATCCGCCGCCACTCAAGATCCGGCCGGGGCACCACGAGCACAACAGATCCACAGATCCACATGCTCAGAGAAGACGGCCGACGCGCGGTGAAGCTCCGGAGAACGCCGCCGCGAGAGGGGAAGACATCCGCCCAAAAGATCCGCTCCGCCGCCACCACCACCTCCATGGCGACGCCGTCCGCGGTCCAACCGAGCCCTACACTATTTACAGGCCTCGATCCACGGGTTCCCCACCCTCCCGCCGCCGGAGCGGCCGCCGGAGGCGGAGGAACCCGCAGATCGGAGGCGAGCGAGGTGGGTCGACTGGAAGGTCCCAAAGAAACGCCCCTCTGCTATAGAGACGAGAGAGGGAGAGCGTCCAAGTCGCAGCAATTGGTTCATGGCCTACCCTCCCCACCTTTAAAAAAGAATGACTAGTCACATTATTTTTTGGAGTATATATTTTTGAATTTGTGGTTTTAAATCATTTTCTACATGTGGAAATCCGAATGAAACATTGCCATCAGGCCAAGCGGGTCTTCGCGCGAGAGAGACGCGCACGTCGGGGCATTGACATCACCAGGGCAAAGCGCGGGCGGGTTTCGGACACAGATCAAGGCGTTGTGCAAGATGTGGCTGCTGCCTAGAGAACTGTGCCTCGCTGGCTGGGGACAAGCCACCGCTTACCGCAGCCGAGGAAGAGTTCGCGCCTAGGGGAGTCTTGTCGGCATGGGGTAGGCGGAGCGTGGGGGTTGGGAGAGAGATGGGAATAGAGGAGGAAGGCGGACCTGGCTAGAGATGGCGAACGAAGCGAACCGGCAAGGGTTGGTATGCAAGAGAGAGCTCGAGAGAAAGTGAGGGGATCGGGCTAGGTCCCACCTTAGAAGCTGTGAGTCCACACAATTCTACACATGACGTGATAATAGGAGGTATCCTACACGTATCTCGGTCTTCAAAACCAAAACAAAATTCATTTTCAGTAAAAAGATATATGCTTGTATAAATCGGTAGATTAGGGTGTGTTTTTGGTGATTGATTAGATGTTCTTTTCTTTCTTTCTTATAGGCAAGTTACATGGCCGCGTTGAAGTATCCATCGGTGAGAAATTATAATTAAGTGTGAAAAAAAGTTGATGATACATGGCAGTTTAATTGTGTTAGAAGAGAGAATTCAAACGTGTACATGGCTATACGTATGTGTATATCCTCATTGATGTGAGTGTGTCCATTGCTCCATGCAAGCCCACTGTACGGTCAGACTCGGAAGATGGAGGGAGGACGATCATGTGACAGACTCGATCATTATTGTGCTTCATTTGAAGTCCGGCCGGTGGTGATCTATATTAAACGAGTGATTAACTAGGCGAACCATGGATTCTCAATTAAAAAGGTACTTCATGTGTTTCAAAACTCAAAAGTGTGGTGGATTTGTCAAGATTTCACTTGTGAAGACAGGCCATTCAGTCGCGGCCCGTAACGGGCTCTAGACCTGGTTAGTCCCGGCTCCGTTACTAGCCGAGATAAATGACCCTCCACGTGGCCGTGATACAAGGTTTGGGCTGGAGAATCTTTAGTCCCGGCCCGTAATCCGAACTGCGACTAAATATTATTTTCAATAATTATATTTTCATTTTTCATATTTCATTTTCCTATTTTCTATTTTCTTTTCTTCTTTCTTCTTTCTTTTTTATTTTTTCTTTTTGTTTGACTTATTACTATCTCATTTGTACATTTTTAATACTAATTACACTTAATATGTAGTGACGAGGCAGTTTCTCGGCAATGCCCACCATGAGGGGCTTGGGTTTTAGAGAAAGGCGACGATGGAAGTTCCGGGAGCGAGGGGAGACACGACGTACCCAGGTCCACGTCCCTGCGGTGGAGGATCGCTACGTCCTGCTAGCAATCCACTATATGAATATATGTGTACAGAGGGTCGCCATAGGCGGAGTTGTTGGATCTAGCTAGTCTAGTTCTAATCTGCGGGTTGCGTTGTCTAGGCGTGTCGTCTCTATGATTTATGTTTCTGAATATGTCCCTAAGGAGTGCCCCTGCATGGCTTAATATATCAGCCAAGCTAGGGTTTACAAGAGTCCTAGTAGGATTCGTATTGGAGTCTTCTTTCCTTGTAGTCCAAGTTGAGGCGCGTGCAGGTCCAGCTTGTCGAGTCCTTGTGCTGGTCCAGCTTCATAGTTTGCACCGGGTATGGTAATGTCGAGTACCCGAAGGGTTATATGCCCACACCAGTAGCCCCCCAGTGTCTGGCTGAAGTGAAGCTTCGGGCAGGGACTAAAGTTGTCTTCGCCGAATGTCTTGATCATCTGTTGAATCTTGTGCTTGATGTAGAGTCGAAGTTGCTTTCTGTCGGGTGCGCGAAGCGCTCCCGATGGGAGTAGCCCCCGAGTCTATGGGCGGGTGCTTGCTGCCACGCATAGACTCAAGTTATACTACTCGAAGATCTTGAGCCTGATCGGACGGCGGAGATCCGGCACAGGAGGCGCTATCTGCCGGCGGACCTCCGCGACGATCCGGCGTACGCCATCGACTCGGAGCTTTGGCGTACGTACCTGTCCACGGAGACGGACAGGAGACGAAGGGCAGGCTTCATGGGCGACAGGGATTACCCCTTCGGCCCTGCACCGCCGGCTCGTCGTCAGCAGGCGCCGGCTCGTCGTCAGTGATGTCTACGGGTGCTTCTATTCTTGTAGACAGTGTTGGGCCTCCAAGAGAAGAGGTTTGTAGAACAGCAGCAAGTTTCCCTTAAGTGGATCATCCAAGGTTTATCGAACTCAGGGAGGAAGAGGTCAAAGATATCCCTCTCATGCAACCCTGCAACCACAAAGCAAGAGGTCTCTTGTGTCCCCAACACACCTAATAGGTACACTAGTTCGGCGAAGAGATAGTGAAATACAAGTGGTATGAATGAATATGAGCAGTAGTAACGGCGCCAGAAAAGTGCTTGCTGGCGTGCGATTGATGGTAGTAATATTGCGAGCAGTATAAATGCGAGTAAAACAAGTAAACAAGCAGCGATAGCGATATTTAGGAACAAGGCCTAGGGATCATACTTTCACTAGTGGACACTCTCAACATTGATCACATAACAGAATAAATAAATAGATGCTAGACTCTACACCCTCTTGTTGGATGATGAACACCACTAACCGTGTAGGATTACACGAACCCTCAATGCCGGAGTTAACAAGCTCCACAATATTCAATGTTCATATTTAAATAACCTTAGAGTGCATAACAGATCAACATAACCAAACCAAGTACTAACATAGCATGCACACTGTCACCTTCACACTACGAAAGGCGGAATAGATCACATCAATACCATCATAGCAATAGTTAACTTCATAATCTACAAGAGATCACAATCATAGCCTACGCCAAGTACTACACGATGCACACACTATCACCATTACACCGTGCAGGAGGAATAAACTACTTTAATAACATCACTAGAGTAGCACACGGATAAATTGTGATACAAAACACATTGCAATCATAAAGAGATATAAATAAGCACTTCACTATGCCATTCATAACAGCGAATAAGTATTCTGTGAAATATAGCCTAAGAGACCCACACGGTGCACACACTCGTCACCTTTACACACGTGGGACAAGGAGTCTCCGGAGATCACGTAAGTAAAACCCACTTGACTAGCATAATGACATCTAGATTACAAGCATCATCATATGAATCTCAATCATGTAAGGCAGCTCATGAGATTATTGTATTGAAGTACATAGGAGAGAGATGAACCACATAGCTACCGGTACAGCCCCGAGCCTCGATGGAGAACTACTCCCTCCTCATGGGAGACATCAGCGTTGGTGAAGATGGCGGTGGTGTCGATGGAGAAGCCTTCCGGGGGCACTTCCCCGTCCCAGCGGCGTGCCGGAACAGAGACTCCTGTCCCCCAGATCTTGGCTTCGCGATGGCGGCGGCTCTGGAAGGTTTTCTCTGGTTTCGTCGAACATGGTTGGGTTTTCGCGACGGAGACCTTAAATAGGTGGAAGGGCAGCCTCGGAGGGGGCCTGGTGGGCCCACACACTAGGGGGGCGCGGCCCCCCCTCTGGCCGCGCCAGGGTGTTGTGTGGGGCCCCCAGGGCTCCCCTCTGGCGGCTCTCGGGTGTTCTGGAAGCTTCGTCCAATTATAAGACTCTGGGCGTTGATTTCGTCCAATTCCGAGAATATTTCCTTACTAGGATTTCGGAACCAAAAACAGCAGAAAACAGGAACTGGCCCTTCGGCATCTCGTCAATAGGTTAGTTCCGGAAAACGCATAAATATGACATATAATGTGTATAAAACATGTAGATATCATCAATAATGTGGCATGGAACATAATAAATTATCGATACGTCGGAAACGTAGCAGCATCCCCAAGCTTAGTTCCTGCTCGTCCCGAGCAGGTAAACGATAACAAACATAATTTCTGGAATGACATGCCATCATAACCTTGATTATACTATTGTAAGCATATGTAATGAATGCAGCGATCAAAACAATGGTGATGATATGAGTAAACAACTGAATCATAAAGCAAAGACTTTTCATGAATAGTACTTTCAAGACAAGCATCAATAAGTCTTGCATAAGAGTTAACTCATAAAGCAATAAATCAAAGTAAAGGTATTGAAGCAACACAAAGGAACATTAAGTTTCAGCGGTTGCTTTCAACTTATAACATGTATATCTCATGGATAGTGTCAATGCAAAGTAATATAACAAGTGCAATATGCAAATATGTAGGAATCAATGCACAGTTCACACAAGTGTTTGCTTCTTGAGGTGGAAAGAGATAGGTGAACTGACTCAACATAAAAGTAAAAGAAAGGCCCTTCGCAGTGGGAAGCATTGATTGCTATATTTGTGCTAGAGCTTTTATTTTGAAAACATGAAACAATTTTGTCAACGGTAGTAATAAAGCATATGAGTTATGTAAATTATATCTTACAAGTTGCAAGCCTCATGCATAGTGTACTAATAGTGCCCGCACCTTGTCCTAATTAGCTTGGATTAACACGGATTATCATTGCATAACATATGTTTCAACCAAGTGTCACAAAGGGGTACCTCTATGCCGCCTGTACAAGGGTCTAAGGAGAAAGTTCGCATTTGGATTTCTCGCTTTTGATCATTCTTCAACTTAGACACCCATACCGGGACAACATAGACAACGAGATAATGGACTCCTCTTTTAATGCTTAAGCATTCAACAACGATTAATATTCTCATAAGAGATTGAGGTTTTATGTCCAAACTGAAACTTCCACCATGATTCATGGCTTTAGTTAGCGGCCCAATGTTCTTCTCTAACAGTATGCATACTCAAACCATTTGATTGTGAAAACCGCCCTTACTTCAGACAAGACGGACATGCATAGCAACTCACATGATATTCAACAAAGAGTAGTTGATGGCGTCCCCAGGAACATGGTTATCGCACAACAAACAACTTAATAAGAGATAAAGTGCATAAGTACATATTCAATACCACAATAGTTTTTAAGGCTATTTGTCCCATGAGCTATATATTGCAAAGGCGAATGATGGAAATTTAAAGATAGCACTCAAGCAATTTACTTTGGAATGGCGGAGAAATACCATGTAGTAGGTAGGTATGGTGGACACAAATGGCATAGTGGTTGGCTCAAGGATTTTGGATGCATGAGAAGTATTCCCTCTCGATACAAGGTTTAGACTAGCAAGGTTATTTGAAACAAACACAAGGATGAACCGGTGCAGCAAAACTCACATAAAATACATATTGTAAATATTATAAGACTCTACACCGTCTTCCTTGTTGTTCAAACTCTTTACTAGAAATTATCTAGACCTTAGAGAGACCAATTATGCAAACCAAATTTTAGCAAGCTCTATGTATTTCTTCATTAATGGGTGCAAAGTATATGATGCAAGAGCTTAAACATGAGCACAACAATTGCCAAGTATCAAATTATTCAAGACATTCTAGAATTACTACATGTAGCATTTCCCGATTCCAACCATATAACAATTTAGCGAAGAAGATTCATCCTTCGCCATGAATACTATGAGCTAAGAACACATGTGTTCATATGAACCAGCGGAGCGTGTCTCTCTCCCACACAAGCATTTATTCAAACAAAAACAGAAACAAAAACAAGCAGACGCTCCAAGTAAAGTACATAAGATGTGACCGAATAAAAATATAGTTTCAAGAGAAGGAACCTGATAATTTTGTCGATGAAGAAGGGGATGCCTTGGGCATCCCCAAGCTTAGACGCTTGAGTCTTCTTGAAATATGCAGGGATGAACCACCGGGGCATCCCCAAGCTTAGACTCTTCACTCTTCTTGATCATAGTATATCATCCTCCTCTCTTGACCCTTGAAAACTTCCTCCACACCAAACTCGAAACAAACTCATTAGAGGGTTAGTGCATAATCAAAAATTCACATATTCAGAGGTGACACTATCATTTTTAACACTTCTGGACATTGCCCAAAGCTACTAGAAGGTAATGGAACAAAGAAATCCACCCAACACAGCGAAAGAAGCAATGCGAAATAAAAGGCAGAATCTGTCAAAACAGAACAGTTCGTAAAGACGAATTTTAAAGTGGCACCAGACTTGCTCAGATGAAAATGCCCAAATTGAATGAAAGTTGCGTACATATCTGAGGATCAGGCACGTAAATTGGCATAATTTTATGAGTTACCTACAGAGAATTAGGCCCAGATTCGTGACAGCAAGAAATCTGTTTCTGCGCAGTAATCCAAATCTAGTATGAACCTTACTATCAAAGACTTTACTTGGCACAACAATGCAACAAAATTAAGATAAGGAGAGGTTGCTACAGTAGTAACAACTTCCAAGACACAAATATAAAACAAAAGTACTGTAGTAAAATAAACACATGGGTTATCTCCCAAGAAGTTCTTTCTTTATTGCCATTAAGATGGGCTCAGCAGTTTTAATGATGCACTCGCAAGAAATAGTAGTTGAAGCAAAAGAGAGCATCAAGAGGCAAATTCAAAACAAATTTAAGTCTAACATGCTTTCTATGAAAAGGAATCTTGTAAATAAACAAGTTCATGAAGAGAAAAGTAACAAGCATAGGAAGATAAAACCAGTGTAACTTCAAAAATTTCAGCATATAGAGAGGTGTTTTAGTAACATGAAAATTTCTACAACCATATTTTCCTCTCTCATAATAACTTTCAGAGGCATCATGAACAAACTCAACAATATAACTATCACATAAAGCATTCTTATCATGAGTCTCATGCATAAAATTATTACTCTCCACGTAGGCATAATCAATTTTATTAGTTGTAGTGGGAGCAAATTCAACAAAGTAGCTATCATTATTATTCTCGTCATCAAATATAGGAGGCATATTGTAATCATAATCAAATTTATCCTCCATAACAGGCGGTACTAAAAGACCAATATCATTATAATCATCATAAATAAGAGGCAAAGTATCATCAAAGTAAATTTTCTCCTCAATGCTCGGGGGACTAAAAATATCATGCTCATCAAAGCCAGTTTTCCCAAGCTTAGAATTTTCCATATCATTAGCAACAATGGTGTTCAAAGAGTTCATACTAATATCATTGCTACTAGCATGCAAATAAGGTTCCATTGGTTTTTTTAATTTTCGCATCAAACCATCCATGTCTTAAATCAGGAAATAGAATAAGAAGCTCATTGTTGTCCATTATGCCTAACTAGTGTAAACAAGAAACAAAAAGATGCAATTGCAGGATCTAAAGGAAATAGCTTCGAGCACACACACAACGGCAACAGAAAAGTACTTTACCTGGGACCGGAGTATGAGTGCCTTTTACCTTTCCTCCCCGGCAACGGCGCCAGAAAATAGCTTGATGTCTACGGGTGCTTCTATTCTTGTAGACAGTGTTGGGCCTCCAAGAGCAGAGGTTTGTAGAACAGCAACCAAATTTCCCTTAAGTGGATCACCCAAGGTTTATCGAACTCAGGGAGGAAGAGGTCAAAGATATCCCTCTCATGCAACACTGCAACCACAAAGCAAGAGGTCTCTTGTGTCCCCAACACACCTAATAGGTGCACTAGTTCGGCGAAGAGATAGTGAAATACAAGTGGTATGAATGAATATGAGCAGTAGTAACGGCGCCAGAAAAGTGCTTGCTGGCGTGCAGTTGATGGTAGTAATATTGCAGGCAGTATAAATACAGTAAAACAGTAAACAAACAGCGATAGCAGTATTTAGGAACAAGGCCTAGGGATCATACTTTCACTAGTGGACACTCTCAACATTGATCACATAATAGAATAAATAAATAGATGCTAGACTCTACACCCTCTTGTTGGATGATGAACACCACTAACTGTGTAGGATTACACGAACCCTCAATGCCGGAGTTAACAAGCTCCACAATATTCAATGTTCATATTTAAATAACCTTAGAGTGCATAACAGATCAACATAACCAAACCAAGTACTAACATAGCATGCACACTCGTCACCTTCACACTACGAAAGGAGGAATAGATCACATCAATACCATCATAGCAATAGTTAACTTCATAATCTACAAGAGATCACAATCATAGCCTACGCCAAGTACTACACGATGCACACACTGTCACCATTACACCGTGCAGGAGGAATAAACTACTTTAATAACATCACTAGAGTAGCACACAGATAAATTGTGATACAAAACACATTGCAATCATAAAGAGATATAAATAAGCACTTCACTATGCCATTCATAACAACGAATAAGTATTCTGTGAAATATAGCCTAAGAGACCCACACGGTGCACACACTCGTCACCTTTACACACGTGGGACAAGGAGTCTCCGGAGATCACATAAGTAAAACCCACTTGACTAGCATAATGACATCTAGATTACAAGCATCATCATATGAATCTCAATCATGTAAGGCAGCTCATGAGATTATTGTATTGAAGTACATAAGAGAGAGATGAACCACATAGCTACCGGTACAGCCCCGAGCCTCGATGGAGAACTACTCCCTCCTCATGGGAGACATCAGCGTTGGTGAAGATGGCGGTGGTGTCGATGGAGAAGCCTTCCGGGGGCACTTCCCCGTCCCGACGGCGTGCCGGAACAGAGACTCCTGTCCCCCAGATCTTGGCTTCGCGATGGCGGAGGCTCTGGAAGGTTTTCTCTGGTTTCGTCGAACGTGGTAGGGTTTTCGCGACGGAGACCTTAAATAGGCGGAAGGGCAGCCTCGGAGGGGGCCTGGTGGGCCCACACACTAGGGGGGCGCGGCCCCCCTCTGGCCGCGCCAGGGTGTTGTGTGGGGCCCCCGTGGCTCCCTCCGGCGGCTCTCGGGTGTTCTGGAAGCTTCGTCCAATTATAAGACTCGGGCGTTGATTTCGTCTAATTCCGAGAATATTTCCTTACTAGGATTTCGGAACCAAAAACAGCAGAAAACAAGAACTGGCCCTTCGGCATCTCGTCAATAGGTTAGTTCCGGAAAACGCATAAATATGACATATAATGTGTATAAAACATGTAGATATCATCAATAATGTGGCATGGAACATAAGAAATTATCGATACGTCGGAGACGTATCAGTCAGCAGGCGCCGGCTCGTCGTCAGCAGGCGCGGACGCGACGCCAGCAGACGCAGCACAACAACGCCGACGACGACGACGAAGCCTACGCCGTGTACGACGACGACGACTACGTCGAGGCACTCGGGTAGCATAGCGAGGAGGTGAAGGACGACATCGACGACTACCTCGCTGTCGTCTTCCACGAATGGTAGCAGGCCTTGGCGGCGGGCCGGAACTTTGACTTCCCGGACAACATGACGGACGACGAGATGGCGAAGGTCGCCGTCCTCGTCTCCGAGCACGACGCGCCTGTGCAGCCGCCGCTGCCCCGCTACGCCACCGCCGTCATGCCGTCGGGCCTGTCGGCGGATGAAGCACTTCGACAGGCGCTCCTGGAGTCGGTGGCGCCTCCGCCACCGCCGCCACAGCCGCAGCACTGGGCGCCTCCACCGCCGCCACAGCCGCAGCCTCCTCAACCTCGAGCACCGGCGGCGGCGCGCTCGGCGTACGCTCCCCCGGATGCCAACTGCCTTGGGTCGTACCGGAGCTCATCGTGCTCGACAGCGACGAGGAGCAGCACAGCGACGAGGAGCAGTAGGCGTTTAGGTTTATTTTTTAAGTATGTAAACTATGTTTCATGTTAAAAAAAAAGGATTCGTCCTAAAAAAATGCGTCGTGCCGCTGGAGCCACCCCCAACGCAAACAGACGCACGGTCGATTTCGACCAAAAGGATCGACGCAAACGGACGCGCGCGGACGTTAAAATGCATCGCGCCGCTGGAGATGCCCTTAGTCGTGGGCTACGATGGAGTAACTCTAGGGCCAGCTTTTGGCCTAATCTCACATGGTGGATGGGGGAGTTCGCACTGGCGAGGCAGGGTGAGAAATTTAGTCCCACCCCGCCAGTTGGGACACACCGAAGCTGTTTATATACTCTTGTCTGGAGAGCTGTCTCAACTCTCACGGGGTTCTTCCAAAATATACTTCTTTCGCACTCTTTTCCTTACCAGGACACCGAAGGGGACTGGAAGGTTTTTAATGAGGCGGCTTGCTTGCTTTTATAATGAAATGGTTATTAATCCAAAAAAAAAAACTCTCACGGGCTTCTCCCAAAATATACTTCTTGGTTCTGGTTCCATGTCGTGTCTCCTGCTTGCCGTGCGATGAGATCTTTGGTCCTGCCGCATTGTTCCATATGCCCTTTGGGCCCTGTAGGGGAGATCATGGGCGGGCAGTTTTTGTTACTTTCAGTTTTTTTTTCCATTCATGTTTAATTCTTTTAGTACAACTAGTAAAATGCCCGTGCGTTGCCACGGATCTTTAAATTTTATTTCTCAGTGCACATATATAATTTACAACACACATGCATTTCTTAAAATGCATGAACTTGTTTTTGGAATTGGTGAACCTTTTTCGGACATAGAACATTTTTGTAAAATAATGATCTTTTTTTGAATGTCCGTGAACAATTGTTGGACAATATGAACATTTTTTTAATGCACCAGCTTGAAATCCAACACTTGCTTTAGTTTCTGTTTGTGGTGACATAAGTCCCTCCCTACAACTTTTGAATTAAGAATTCTCACAATAACACTAACTTTTTTAGATTCACCGTGACTGGTTATTGAAAGGTAACTTTTAAAAATTTCTTTCTTTTAGACAAACAAACATGACGCGTCAACTTATCCCGTGAATGGCCAAGGCTGCCCGGGTGCTACGGAAATCAAAGGCGGGCCCGCCGCGGCGGCAAAGCAGAAACGGAAGGCAGCCATCCCACCGCGCCCTCCGCCGTGCGATTCCTCTAAGTCCCACCGCTAGGTGGCCCGCTCCTGACGAATCTGGGTAAGCAATTTGGTCGCGGCCTTGATTTTTAGGCGCGTGATTTTCGTTAGAATTAAAACCTCCATTGTGTTGCATTTGTAGTTCGCTCTTTCCCATGCTGGAGTCTAGCGACGTTGATGTCGAGTCGAGTAAACTCAGTTTTAAGTAGTCATGATAGCGAGTGAGATGTATCTACCCAGAAATGTTAGACAAAATACTTATTGTCTAGAATTTCATGATATTTTTATGATAAATTTTGTATTTCACAAATTATCAATAAGTTTTAATGGTTTTAAATTATGATTTTAAAACACAAATACACACAGAGTACCCTGACGACAAGATGCAAATACACACAGACCCCCTCTCTCTCGTCAAGTGTGTATATCTTTGCTCTGGATAGATACGCTGCCGAATCTGGATCCTCTAACGAGGAGACAAATCTGGTTCTGACTTTACTTCGTCTCAAACTGATATCTACTCCCTCCGTGCAGAATTGTAAGACGTCCGTGGATTCACGGTCAAATATTTTTGTGCTATCTAATTTTACGAGTTTCCTTTTCTACCCTGCACCGACAGGCCCCGTCGTCTCCCACTCGCTCCCACTCTCAACCTCTCGCCCGCATCCCCCTCTCCCCGTCTCTCACCTCCCTCGCCGGCGCCCGTCGGCGTCGCCGGCCCCCACCCGCGTCGCCGGCGATCGCGTGCGTCGCCGCACTCTTCCTCAAGCTTCGTCGCCTCTTCCGCTCTCTCCAACAGAAGTGCCGCATCAAGGTCGAGTTGAAAGGTCGTATTTTTCCTCCTCCCACGGCCGGATCTGCACCGGCGGTGGTCGATTTTTGGAGCAGAGGTGAGGGCCGAGCTCCAATTGTGGTGGTGGTGGTGGTGGTGCGGAGCTCAAATCGTAGTCGGAGAAGACCTCCTCCCAGATCTCGGCCAAAGCCGTCGCCGACAGCTAGCGTCGGCGCCATCTCCCGCGCCCGCTCGCGGCCGTCTCTTCCTACTGTATTGCTGTTGAGCTGCCTGACGAAGCTGGAGAGGTTGTTGTGCTTGAAGTTGGCGCGGCCCCAGGAGACGGCCCCGTCCAGTTGCGGCTCGCTGACCAGCTGCAGGCCCTGCGGCAGCGCCTCCAGCGGATGCGGCAGCTCCGCCAACGAGAGCGGCGGTTGGACGAGGTGGTGGTGGTTCAGCGCGACGTAGTGGGACACCTGAGGCGACAGGTAGCAGCGCCTCCCATCTCCAAGCATGCCAGATTGATGCGGAGCTCCAATCGTAACCATGCTCGGTGCTCCAGGCACTTTGCTTCTAATCAAAGGTACGTACTCCGTACAACAGTAATCAAAGGATGACACTGCTTCTGTACTTTTCTGAATTGAGCTACCATCCCTCCTTCTGTAATGCATCATGTTTTATCTGCAATAGTCTTATTGCTGCTGCCCATTAGTGTTCATTGTCATGTACTCCTAGAGTAATTTGAATGGAGAAATCAGAAATGTCCTGCTGGGAATGACAGTTACGATCAGAACATGAAATTAATTTATACAGAGCTTACATTATAGAGTATGGGCATTACTCCAATGTTGTCTTCAGTATCTTGTTTCAGAGTATAAAGTTCGAATATCTGCTATCAACATTAGCAAGCCTTCATTCTTATTTCCTCTGTTTTGTGTACACTACGGGAAAAACAGGCTTTGCCGTGCAACTATTTGCACGGCAAAGAGCCCTATTTGCACGGCAAAGGCTTTGCCGTGCGACCCCGCACGGCAAAGATCGCACGGCAATGTTATCGACGGCAAAGGCTTCTTTGCCGTGTGACTCGCCAACGTTGCACGGCAAAGTGACGCCGCACGGCAAAGGTCGCTTCTTTGCCGTGTGCCTAACATGTTTTATCTAAAAAAAGGCCCCAAACTTGCTGGTCTGGGAATCGAACCTAGGACACAGAGTAGGGAAAGCGTGCAACCTTGCCACTGAGCTATGTGTTCGTTTGTTGATAACTATACCATGCCATGCCTTTTGAGATGAGAAAAAATCCAGTTTGTACATCTTTGCCGTGCGCTTACACTAGGCAAAGGCTTCTTTGCCGTGCGTTTTTTCAAAAACACTAGGCAAAGGCTGCTTTGCCGTGCAACCCAGCTGCGCGCACGGCAAAGGATGAGGCACGGCAATGCCCAACGCCTTTGCCGTGCACCAAGTCTTTGCCGTGCGGTGTGTTGGACCATTGTCGTGCACCTTTCTTTGCCGTGCGACCTCTTCCATCTTTGCCGTGAATCGTATCTTTGCCGTGCGCTTGTGTCTATCTTTCCCGTGACCAAGGTCTTTGCCGTGCGTTTTTATCTGTGCGCACGGCAAAGATTTCTTTGCCGTGCGGGGACACACGGCAAAGAAATGCTGCACGGCGACGCATATTTTTCCCGTAGTGGTACAGGAAAAGGAAGGAGTGGTGTACCCGCCTATTCTTGGGAATTCACTGTTCTTGATGTCATTTCTAACCACACCTCCGTCAGAAGTCTGCCCCGTGGGCAGCGACTGAGGTCGGGCCACCGCGTGCGCCCTGTCACCGTCCGCGCCGTGGTGGCGAGTGAGGCCGGGCTGCCGCGCACCCTGCCACCGTCCGGGCCTTCGTCTTCCACGGCGAATCGACCGCACCGCTGGCCACCCCTTCTTCCAGCTCCAAGATGTGGAGGCGACTGAGGCTGTCCGGGCCGCCGCGTTAGCTGGCCCAGGAAATACAGTGCGGCGCCATGGATGTTCCGCTCATCGCCGCAATCGGCCAGGTGGGGACATGTTGGCTCGCTCCGCCCAGCTTATCGGCGGCCCCCGGCGACCCCAGCTAGCACGCTGCTCCGAGGCCCCTCATTGACCCCCGTGGAGGCGGCGAGCGTGCTGAAGCTCAGGCTGGAGGAGGACATCGACTGCGTCATGAACCCTCTCCTCTTCGGCTCTCCTTCATTCCCGTCGGCGGAGGCAGAGGCTCAGACCTGGTCTTCCTCGAATCCGCAGCTGCGAGCCTCCTCGAGCGGCCCAAGTATGGCATGCTCCCGGATTTGATGATCGACGCCCATGCCCACCTCGCCCGCGACTGGTCACTGGTATTTTGTCGTGCCCCACACTGCTCGGTTCGCGTCTGTTCAATATTTATTTCTAGGTTATAAAATTTACAAGCTCAATTTCCGTTTGTAGGCTACAGCTGTTGAGGAGTTGGAGAGGACAATATTATATGGAGAGCAATTGCATATATTCAGAAAAGCCTTCCTGTTTTATAACATAGGTGAATCCTTTCTTTCACATATAAGTGTGCAACGAGTATTTATATATATGCTTAGACATGATAAAATTATGTAATGGATATTCTATGTACAGAAAAGAAATGGAATTCTCAATTCTCAATTGTATATTTTCCTCACTTAGTTTGATCTCTTCCTCTCTTAGCTTTTGTCTCTACCGGATTATTTGTCTGTGTTTGACAAATTCCCTTTTTTTGTTGGCTCTACAACATGCTTTATACTTCCTCTATATAGCCATTGGTGTTTTCTTTGCTGGATGGATAGGTAAGTTGAGGCTGTAGCAACTTATAGAAATCACTAAACAGTACCCTTGTGTTACATATTTGACCACCTGAGGTTTCATGCTGGATTTTGATTGGGGAAAGACAGAAGCAGTGATAAGATGAAAGTATGTCCAAATCTTGCTAAACTAAGACACGAGTTTCTTTGATACCTATGGAAACAATGGTGATATTGTCAGTCAAGTGTTGAGTGATGTCTTACTCATTCAGTCTGGTCAAAGTGAGAAGGTGTGTGCCACGACCTACAAAGTGACTCAAAAGGTCACTCATGGTGGACACAATTTGTCTTAGGTGTGTAGTTTAATATGCTCACTAATGGACACAATTAGCTGTTGTAGTTCGAATTTTTGATAATAGAGTATTACTGCCATGATGTACACACATGTTTCGGATTGAACACACATGCTGCCAGTTGTTCCATCTTGAAGTTATACTGAATTCCTCTGGTTAATTAAGGAGATGATATAATAGAGTATCTCATGCTTGGTTATCTCTTGATGTATATATTCAAGTGATAGTTGCTTCCTCCATTTCTTTTACGTAGACACTTGGTAGCCAATACTAATGCTGATGACAGTACCTCTCTAATCTCTCATCATGTCTGTGTTTTGATATTTTCCACCAATTCAAAATTACTATATTTTATTTTTTTAATTTTCTCCTCTAATTGTCGACTGATTCATGGGTGGAATTTCAGTAGGTTATCTCAAGAGGGTGAATGTTGTTCTAAATTCTGAACTTGTACAGTATAGTTTGTCGCTGCCAAGCTATATGCCACCTGAGCTGCAGACTACTCTTAATTTTGGATCAACTTCCTGATAGTTGGGTGTGCTTATCCAAGATATCTCGAAATCATCTTGACATTAGCTACTGGACCATTCATTGTTGCCGTAGGAGGAATATCAAATGTATTTCTCCATAGGCTGGCACAAAATATTCAGGAATGCATATGGTGAGGCAGCAAGCATTGCAGAATTGTAAGCATGCTAATTTTACTTGTACATTGATAATCATCTTACACAATGCTCTTAATTATTTGCAGTGGACTTAATCAAGCCAAAACATATTTGGATTTCCTCTTACATCGGCTGCTGCAGCAACATATTTGTTGTGCTCCTCCTATAAATTCACGACAGCGCCAACTCCAATCCTCCATTGACGCTCGTAGCGACAGGGTGGTTTACATGATTCTGGAGGTGGAACTGACAATGATAAATACAACCACAAGCGAGATCAGTTGAACAGCAGGTACTCAAATTTGTTCACTAATATTTTTTGCAAGTAGATGAGTATAATAACTCAAGTGCGTAGTAGAAGAAGACCACAATGGAGCTGATTTGGATTCTAACATGATTCAAAAAGACAGTCACACGATATTCTATATAAACTCATAAGATCCTACACATCTGAATTATATTTTGAAGAATGTTATAATAATTGACATTGTTTATAAAAATTAAATAAGCACTCGACTTTTTTTCATGGATAGGATGGAGCGATGTACGAGAATGCTTATTTTAACTCTTCCAAAACAAATTTTATGAGACAAAAGGGGGTACTTGACTATTTTACTCTCATTATCAATTGACTAATTTATGAGCGAAGTTTATGAGACAAAAGGGGTACTTGACTACCAAAGGCTAATTATCAATTGACTAATTTATGAGCCGAAAGCTACACAGCTAGCCTATATGTACACTACCTTAGATTTGGCTAAATATTTCCTTCATTCATCCACCACCTGTATTTGGAGCGAAAAAATGATCTTATTCCTCGCCAAAGAAATAACCCATATCTAATTGCAAAAGGAGACACATCACTTGGCTATGGTAAGCTAGACTCCTCTTCTTATGGCATCAGGAAACCATCTATGTTTAAACAGCTGGTGACCAGTTGAAGGGATCAATATATGTGATAGGAAGATAAAGCCCGGAAGAGATGGTAATGTCTATATTCTGATCCCATTGTGAAACCAGGCCATCAAGCAAAATGCAATCAAAAGCAAAGGTCTGGGCAGTAGGCGTTGAACTAAGATGAGCCACATCTTATCTTAATATAAAAATGTCAGGTTTATGTTAAATAGGAACCACTGTATAGATAAGAGTGAAACTCATTTAACGGATCATACAATTTTTAGAAATTATTCATCGCTAGAATATTCAGGCTAACAGAAAAATGCAACATATTATGTTCAGCTTGTCTAGCAAATAGAGAGCTTAAATATCATATGATGTTTTATTGATTCCTTGTAACAAGAGGGAAAGACATGATGTTTTATTGTGCTTAGGACATGCATAACATGGATGTTCTTCCTTTTTAGTTAGATTAGGACATGCAGATGATACACTAACAATAAAATTACAGGTGTTTCAGCAAATGCATGTCAACCCTCTTGTAGTCACTCGGAAAAGCACAATGAACCTTTTCCATGAAAGTAGGTATGTTCATGATCCACTCTTATATCCAGCCCTGGAAGTTCATTTGTCCTATGCATGATGGTTGAACTGGGATCTATTTTGTACACTGGATCCTTGATTCTCAGTTTTGATTTGTCATTGAATTTTCTTGATGCTTAAACGTGCCACTCGTTTGTTTAATTATTACTGCAGATTCAAAGGCTATTCTAACAAGTGGGATTACGTACCTCCACTAAACCTGATGATCCCAACAGAGGCCGTAAACCTGATGAGAAATACTCCCTGATCACACACAAGGTATTAAAACATGAGATTTGAAAGCATGAAATAGAACCGGGAATTCAAAAGCATGATATGTGTGAACTTCAAATGTGTGTTCATGAAAAGAACCGGGAAAGAAAAAGATGCGCTACCAAACATAGTAGTATAGTACATCACAAATCATCTGAATTGCAGCCTTTGATATGATCGAGTCTGAATTCAGTGTTACCTGTACCGTAGTCTTTGTGCGGATGTGCTCCTCTACCGGAGTTGCAGCCAAACCTGAAATCGACACGGAGGCAGAATAGAACAGAGCAACAAGAATTCCAGGAGATCTCTCGAGGAAAAATGCTTTCAGGTACCCTTTATATGCTTCCAGGAGATTCTCTGATATGGGACTTTCCTTTCCAAGAGATTTTCTATATGGGACTTTCCTTTCCAAGAGATTTTCTGATCACAGTTTGGTGCGAGATCTATAAATTTCAAGAGTTTACCTTTCCTGTAATTTTATTTTCTTTATGATGACCTCGAATTATGGGTGGTGATGGTGATGGAATGTAATCTCTGGGTTTCTTGCCTGTATTGCCTGTATGGTCCAGTGATGGTGGACGAACATTTATTTCCTTTCGTGCAATTTTATTTCCTGTTGTTAATGTTGCTTGATGGTATGGTGGGAGGCAAAAATGTCTTACCGAAAATATGGTTGACGCACATTTATTTCCTTTCGTGCAATTTTATTTCCTTTGACTGAAAACTGTTTCTTGTTGCATGATGGTCGTCCTGTAATGTTGCTTGATGGTATGGTGGGAGGCAAAAATGTCTTACCGAAAATATGGTTGACGAACATTTATTTTCTTTCATGCAATTTTATTTCCTTTGCCTGAAAACTGGTTCTTGTTGCATGATGGTCGTCCTGTAATGGGCAACATTTATGGTGCGCTGATGCATTGCTTGATGGTATGGTGGGAGGGCAAAAATGTCTTACCGAAAATATGGTTGACGAAACCTCATACCGGAGGAAACAGAACACGTTCGTCCTTTTTATATAGTAGAGATTTCACTTGCACTAGGAAGTGGTAGTGGTAGATGGACCGACACTTGCGCGAATGTACGTTGCATGGTGAGAATAGCTCCTTTTCTTTCCATTGGGCAAATGCGACACAGTTCAAGGCAAGGGCCAAATGGAGATCACATATTTGTGCAATTTTTTTGATAAGGGCGCTTTATTACTCAAAAGGTTTTAAGTATTATACCCAGCCTCTGCATAACTAGGATGCACACAGCCGTTCGGAAGTCTAGGATCCATCTATATGTGATACAAAAAATGATAAAGATAAAAGCCAACTATTATGACACTCCGTTGGCTTCAATTCTCCTACTATGCAGCCACCCATGTTGGGAGATAAACTCCGTGGCCGTGTTCTCCAATCGTGTAGACACCTCCATAAAGAGGTCGCGATCCTCCAAACGCTGAAGTGATGACCATGAACGGAGCAAAGCCATACACCGGTAGATGACCTGACATATTTGTGCAAATAGCAACGATGTTTGCCATAATATCTAACACAACCCAATTTGCGGAATCTCGGTTTTGCAATGCCCTTCGATGGCGTTGGCAGAGACTACTCCTCACAGTTCTGACATTGTGTCAGCTACGTGAGCGTTGTTTCGGCATCGCTCTCTTGGCGGAGTGAGGCCCTTCCACTATGCTAGCTTCACTCGTTGGCCCCCTGATGCTCATGGTCTGCCTTCTAGCGGATAGTCGCCATGCAAGCACATGTTGGTGCTGCAATCTGCAAAATCTCGGGAATGTGATACCATTTGATGGCGTCAGTGGCACTCCTGAAGGCACTACCTATGCATGTCTCTCTGGTGATGGTCGTCATGCAAGCACGCCGACAATGCTTCTCAAAGTTGCACCTGGAACCCTTCCCCTCCCTAGCTATGTGTGTGTTTGTGGGTGTTGGGTTTTGTTTTATCTCTCTCCTTGTTTCCCCTTGTAAACTTTTGGTTCCCTTGAACCCATCCATCTTGTAATAGGATGTAAAGCCTTATACGTAACTTTGAATACATATTCGGGTGGAGGGTCTTCTCCCTCCCGCGGTGACCATTCAAAAAAAGTTTGACCAAATACATAAGGAAAATAATCAGAAAATATATAATATTACTACCTTCGGCCCTAAATACTCACAAGTTGAATGAATCTACATATGTTGTAAGTTCAATGAATCTACATATGTTTTAGCGTATATTTTGGCTAAATCCCCGACAAGTACTTAGAGTTGGAGGTAGTAGATGTTGACATTTTCTCCTATCTGGCTGATTAAACTACACAATGGTTGAAGATGGGGTAATAAAAGACGAAAAGACCGAGGGAATATAGTAGAAGAAAAATTAGGGCTCCTTTGATTCATAGGATTTGTATTGGAATTGTGTAGGATTTGGATCATATGGGATTTTCTCCTACATTAGTTGTTTGATTAATAGAAACATAGCATATAGAAAATAATTATATAGGAATCTTTTAGTGCAATCATATACGGAGTAGGAAAAAAACATGAGATCATACCTCATGAAAAATTCATTTGGCAAAATCAAAAAGAAAACTTCGTTTTCTATAGGATTCAACTAGGCATGACACCCTAATCCTATATTTTTGCTATTCTTATAATTTTCCTATTCTACGAATCAAAGGATCTCTATGGATCAGAGGGAGTAACTTCGTATCGCAACACCAAGCAATGGCAAATGCAAACGTACTATCATTAGAAACTTCATATGCTATATTTTCTAGTACGTGGCATAAATTTTTTTTTTTAGGGAGTACGTGGCATAAATTTTATGTTGCATAGTTTATATTACTCTAAATATATGTGTTAGATTAACAATCTAAATATGTAGATGCAAGAAGGACTCATAAAGCAGATGGGAGGAGGGAGTAAGAAAGGTCCCTCCTCTCCTTTTCAAGGCATGAATGCATCACCATCAACCCCCAAAGTTGAACACACACAAAACCGAAAAAAAGGGAAGTGCGTGTAATCTCTAATGAACATAATCAGCCCGATGATGAGGAGTAGCTTAGGTGGCTAGCTTTGAATTCAGCACACCACAATAACTAAAGCTAGGCGCTACAAATATGCTACTGGTAATTTAGGGTTGCCGTGCCATATGAATGGGGCGGCTAGTTCATTGGCCTAGCTTTAGCTTGGCACGCAGAGAGATCGGTAGCTATGCCAGGGAAGAAAAGCCACCAAAAGAGATCGACCGATCGAAGCGCCCGGTGACGGCTGGCCGCGCGCATGCAGCCGCTGAGTGGTGCGGCGAAAGGCAGACCGGTCGGCCACGGCTACACGTCGGCGACGTCGACCTCCCTGCCGTTGCCGGCCACGAGGCGCTTCGTCTCCTCCTCCACCGGCTCGGTGGCCGTCGCGATCATCTCCGCGCCACCACCTGTGCCGGTGCCGGTCAGCCTCCTGGCGCGCATCGCCTCGACGCGCCAGTCGGTGCGCCACACGACGGCGACGAGCACCAGCGCCACGCACGCCGCCTGCGCCGACAGGAGCCCGTACCACAGCCCCCCGAACCCGGCCCTCGACCCGGGCCCGAACGCCAGCAGGACCGCCACCGGCGTGCCCACCAGGTAGAACGACAGCAGGTTGATCCGTGCCCCCACGGCGGGCCTCGCCGTGCCGCGCAGCACGCCGCATCCCGTGGTCTGCGGGCAGTTGCCCAGCTCGCACAGGCCCAGCACCGGCATGGCCGCCGACGCCAGCGCGAGCACGGAGGGGTCGCGCGTGAAGAGCGCCACCCACTGCGCGCTGAACGCCACCGTCCACGCCACGTGCACCAGCCCCACGCCCGCCGCGCACCACAGCGCCACCGTCGCCGCCATCCGCGCCCGCCGCGGCTTCCCGGCGCCCAGCTCGTTGCCCACCTGCATGCATCCATGAACATGCTCTCGGTAAATATTTGGCGCCATTTAAAAATTCAAACAGTATTCAGAAGCAGAAACGGTGTGGAGAGACAGTAGAGGGAGATATCAATCTTGTCTTGTCCAGGAACTGAGCAGTGCGGCGAGCAGTGTTGCCACATGTGGCCCGGCGGCGAGGTGCTGTGGCGGGGGCCATTGATTGGTCAAGTGCTATATGTGAACAGTTCAATTGCGTGCGTGCTGCCATGAAAAGACCAGACCAGATACCACATGCATGGACGAAGAAGAAGCACGAGGCAGAGCTTTACTACAGACCTTGTCGTGTCTGCGTCGTCGCTGTAACTTGTAAAAGTAACTAGCTTTTTACGACCACTGGAAGTAGCAGGGTAGAAACAACCAAGCAGGTCCCTTTGCTACTACCTGGGAATCTTGGATCTACTACCAAAGAAAGGAACGTGGGAGTGGTGTCGTTTTGGTGCTGAGAATATGTTGGATTCACTGTATCCAGATGTATGTTTTGTGTACACTACTCTGCTGCTTAGCAAATGGTTCTTTGTTCAGGCAAAAGATTGCACATAAAAAATAAGCACTCAATCTTATGAAACATGTATGCGATTTGTCAAAATTTAGATGTATATAGCGGAAAATCAAATCTGATCTCGGGTGCATATGCACCCGGTATGAATAAAACATATTTCCAAACCGTAAAAAATTTAGGAAAAAAATTTAGCATGTAGAGGGACATGTTCTATGTGTGCACGTAAATTTTCACCTAAAACCAACATTTTTTGTACCCTGTGTAAAAAAGGCAAATAATGCCTCAAAAAATAGACTATTTTAGCACCTAAGATTTGTCTTTTTTGCACAAGGCATGAAACATATCGGTTTTTGCTGAAACAACTTTGTAAGCATGTAACATGTCAAGGTATACACAAAGAATTTTTATTTGTATTTTTCTAACATTTTTAAATATATTTAATATGCGTTTCAAATAAAGGGTGCATATGCACCCGGGTGTAGAAACACCCTGTCCTATAGCGGAAACTATTAAGGGTCTAGGTACATCTAAATTTAAAAAATCTCAGACAACATTTATGGGACCGAGGGAGTATATTCAACGTGTGCACAATCACAAACCAATATATGCATGGGACAAAAACAAATCAGCAAAAGAGAGGAAATTATATATGCAAACAACTACTGGTACGAGCATCTCCACCGGTGACCCCTAAACACTAGCCGGCGGCACACATGCCGGCTACGTTTGGGGCTCACCGGCAGCAAGTGCAGGTCAAATAATTCCAAACCCCCACACCATAACTCCCCTATAGACGCTTCCGATAGAAAAAAAAAAGACCCTCGTATCAATGTGGAAGTGGTGTGGGTTTGGTGCCGGTGACCCCGATAGCCTCCCTTGGCATATGGATTGGTTGGGCTCGCCGGCTATTCTATTGGGCTCGGAATGACGTGGATTTCGTATGGGTGTCGCCGGTGTGAGCACTTTCTTTCACTAGGACCCCTTAATCGCTGCCGGCTACGATTTGAGGCTCCCGGTGGAGATGCTCTAAGGAGCAAGTATATAGATACTATTTAGGGTCTAGGTACATCTGAATTTAAAAAATCTGAGACAACGTTTATGGGACGGAGGGAGTATATTGAACGTGTGCACAATCACGAATGAAAATATGCATGGGACAAAAACAAACCATCAGAAGAGAGAGGAAAATATGCAGGCAAGCAACTACTGGTAAGAGCATCTCCACGACTGACCCTCAAATAGTAGCCGACCACACATATGCCGGCTACGTTTGGGCGTCACCGGCAGCAAGTGCCGGTCAAATAATTCCAAACCCCCACACCATTACTCCTCCATAGCCGCTCCCGATAGAAAAAAGACCCCCAAATCGACATGGACGGCGACCCCGATAGCCTCCCTTGGCACATGAGTTGGTTGGACTCACCGGCTATTCTACTGGACTCGGGATGATGTGGATTTCGTATGGGTGTCGTCGGTGTGAGCACGTTTTCTCGACAGAACCTCAAATCACCGCCGGCTACATTTGGGGTTTCCCGGTGGAGATGCTCTAAGGAGCAAGTATATGCAGGCAAGAACCAAGAAGTACATATGTGTAGTGGTAAATTGGCAAATACATGGTGGAGCAACGCAAAGGTATGGCCACATTTTGCCACATTTATTTTGCCGTGCGGCTAGCCCTAGCTAGCTATAAGCAAGTGTGTAGTGCATCCAACTTTTTCTGACTCATATTGAATGAAACTATTTCTTGTCAAGAGTAGCCCCAAGCAGCTAGACAGGCTTGCGTGTCGCCCAAATATAAACTCAAAACTCCAAAGTGTAGAAGAACCCAAACGAACAAGACATGCATAGGCCGGCCAGTAGAGAAAAGAAATCTTCATTTATTTACTAAAAAAAGCAAACTGAATCTCGAAAAAGAACTGGCCAGAGTTCTTGCGTAAAAGAAGGCGATTTTTTCTAGGTTTGGGCATACAAACGTTGCAACGGAAAACGGAAGGGAGTATCTGTCGGCGTCATGCAAGGAGCGCAACAAAAAATGAGATGGAAAGACACCCGAATTCGTGTGAGCAAAACGGCTGTCTCGGCACAAGTTACGTGTGATGCGGCAACAACAAAGTCATCATCGTCATCACCGCGCGCGGAATAACAACCTCTCGCATCACGAATCCATGTTGATTCCAGAAACGAAAAGGAAAAGGTATGTATGCATGTATTGCCCAAAGGAATTGTGAGTTGGATTGGATCGGCCCGAATCAGTCGGAAAAATACGAATTCTTTTCGGAAAGCCGATGGCAATGGCGCGCTGGAAAGTGAGATGATGGCTTTACCCGGGTGGAGACGCAGGCGGCGAGCGCCATGGGCACGGTGTACATGAGGCTGGTGGTCTGGATGAGCACGCCGGCGGCTCCCACGGCGGCCGTTGGGTTGGGGAGGTACCCGGCCAGCACGGTGACCACCTCGTACCACCACCACTCGAGGCAGACCCCGATGCAGCTGGGCACGGCGAGGCGGACCAGGCCGGCCAGCCCGCTGGCGACGGCGGCCGGGCGCGCGAAGCCCCTCCAGGTGTCCTCGCAGGCGCGCGCCCACCGCACGTAGGCCAGCAGGAAGAGCACCATGTTGGTGTTGGTGAGCGCCTGCGCCGCGGCGACTCCCCGCACGCCGTACCCCATGCCGAAGACGAGCAGGATGTTGAGCGGGACGTGGATCGCCACGGCGATGGCGGAGCAGGCGGCCATGGGCTTGGTGATACCCTGGGAGCGGAGGTACACGCGGAGCGGCTGGAGCACGGTGCCGGCAGCGAGGTCCGGGAGCGCCCACGCGGCGTAGGCGGCGGCCGAGGCGGAGATGGCTGGGTCCTGGCCGAGCGCCACCAGGATGGGGCCGACGCGCAGCCAGAGGAGCGCGATGGGCAGGGAGGCGATGGCGAGGAGGAGCACGGCGCGCTGGAGGGAGAGCGTGAGCAGGTCGTAGTTGCGGGACCCGTAGGCCTGCGCGCAGAGCGGCTCCAGCCCGGAGGCGAGGCCGAAGAGCACGCTGTGGCCCGTGATGTTGGTGAGCCCGATGGCGAGCGCGCCGCCGGCGAGGTCGAGCGGGCCGAGGCGGCCCAGGCAGAGTACCGACACCATGGCGCGCAGGTACACCACGCAGTTGAGCGCCGTGATCGGCGCCGCCATCCGCCAGAGATCCCGCAGCTCCTCAGCCGCCGACGGGTTGTCGTCGCCGCCAGCGGCCGCCTCCTCCTCGTCCATGCCGGCGTCGCTCTCCTTTCTCTTCAACTGAAGCGGGATGGCCATGGCGGCGGGAGATGAAACGGCGAGAATGCGTACGAGGGAAGTGGCGAGTGGAGACGCTAACGTACGTGCTCCCCTGTATACAAACGAATGACGACGCCTACTCTGTTCCTTCCTTTGGCCCGTACTGTTTCTCTCTTCCGAACAGGCCTGGCCCATAGGCCGCGCAAAAAGATCACATTGTCTATTATCTCAAACAAACTATCAGATGCTCAAAAAAAAATATCACAAATATCTATCAAAAATTCCTCAAAAAAATCTACTATAAATAGCTAAATTTGCATGAGCAAGTTCACGCCACTGATCAACAGTGTGTAACATGTACTTTAGGAACAAACCAATTAACTAGCGGCAACTAGTTTATGTTAACTAGATGCTAACTTCAATTGTGGTGCATGACTATTTTAAAATTTGACATAAGCACTTGTGTAGAGTAGATGATTCCAAGTGGACTAGAACAGCATACCAAACAATTAAGTCGTACCTATCCTAAAACAGTAGAATCAATTACAACTGTTTTATTCATTTGTCATTTCTGGTAGAGATGTTCGCTGGATACCAAGTACACCTTCTCCGCCCATTATCGAACCCATTGCTCGCACGATATATTAGACAATAAAAAGATGTAGCGAGTTGGCGCAATGTTGAATTTGGTACTCTAGACATTTCGATAAATTTGCTTATCTAATCATATAGACTAAAACCTCTACTCAAAAGTTTACTAGATCATATGCTTTAGAATTTATACCATAAATATGTTTACACTATCTAGTTTGGGATAATTTTTGTGGTTTTATAATTATATAAATCTTGAAAATTTTGAACTAGATTAAACATCAATGAAATTCATATTTAGTCAAACTTCATTTAAATATGACAAAAGTTAGACGGAACAATTATAGTTTTTGATATCTTTCCAAATTTCAGATATTTCAGTGCATCTCGAAATTTTCTAACCCGGAACTCAAAACCCTGATTTCGGCTCATACTATTGATGCATGTAAAATGCATACATGAAATTTGTCCTTTACTAGAATGAATCCCACATATTTGCAACATATATGATGATAATACCATGTTTTACATTGATTTATGGGGATTTACCAATGATCTCCTTTCTTTGGTTTATAACTCTATAGAACAGGAATTCGTTGTTTTATGTATTTTTCATTTTCAAAGACCTATACAGAGTCAAATTGAGCTATTATTTCTGAAGGGTAATTTTTTTCATCGGGAGAAGCAACCTGGGCCCTAGAAACACACCTGGATAGGCCTGAGGCCCAAAATAGACCAGGGCTCCCGCCCAGACATGTAGGGAGCGCCACCTAGGCTCTTTTGGCCGTCGATCATCCAAATTGCTTGATTCTTTCCCCCACCGACGTATTTTGACCTAAAACCCACTATATATATCGCCTCGAAGAGTTCTCGATGGGAGAGCGTCGCAGAAACATAGAAACACGAAAACAGAGGCTGTAGCATGGAAGATTGGAGGGGGAAACTCCACCGGAGCCGCCGCCAGAGGGATCTCCAGTGTCTCCTGATCACCACCATGATCAAGCTAGGGAGAGTAGTCCACCTCTGGAATATGGTTTTGTGGCGGTAGCTTGATCTATTTTTCTCATGTTCTTCATATAGTACCATATTAGCTTCCCAACATGATTATGGTCATATTTGTAATCCCTATGTGGTGGATATTTATTCTATGATATGATGCTATGAGATTTTGATATACTTTGTGTAAGATGTATAGATAGATGCATGTTATGTATCTCGTTCTTATGTGTTGGTTCTGATCCAACTTGTATCCAAGAACGTGTGTGGGGTGATGTGTGTGTTAGATTGAATAGCATGGTTTTACTGATTGAATAGTGACAACAAATTCATGATCTATTATGGCTTTGCCTTTTTTTTGCTATATCACTAGGGATAAAGTGAATGCATGTGCTATGTTCATTACATGACAAAAGTAATGATATTTTTTTAAGGTAGCATATTTGATATTCAAACATCATGTCAAAATTCTTATAGCTATACTCTGTTAATTCTTAATACATGATTTTTTTGAAGTTATTCTTATCCTGTGGAGTGTAAGAGAGATGTGTTGCATCATCTCTGTGTTAAGACGTGATGCCCATATGGATGTTTATCTTATACATGTTAAAGTTATTGTCTTCGTATCTCACTGATTAATTTTTACTGTTCACTACAACTTAAAAGAGCGAATAGTTAGGGCATCTCCGACGGGGTGACGCAAATCGAACGCCTAAATTGTCCGCGTGCGTCCGTTTGCGTCGCGCGGCGGACGCGAAAAAGATTGTTTTTGTCCGCGCGTCCGTTTGCACCTGGGGGTGCCTCCAGCGGCCCGGCGCATTTCCGCATCGGCATGAGTTATGATGTTTGAAACCAACAAAATAAAGAGTTTCAACGAAGTCATAGTTATTACATCTAAATTTGCAAAAGTCTACATGAAAATAAAATGGTATTCCTCTAGGCATGGTATTCATGGCCAGCCAATGCCCACTGATGTTCAGTCAGATCCGTCTGCAGCTGTTTGCACACGGTCTCGTCAGTGACTTCTACGTTCATACGCAGATAGTCCTCCCAAGATAAAGTCCCAGGGAGTGGCGCAACCAGCTCACCTTGGATTCCCACTGGTTCTCATTGCGGCCATCAGGACGCTCATTCTCAACAATCATGTTGTGCATGATCACACAACATGTCATCACCTCATGCATGGTCTTTGATACGTCTCCAACGTATCGATAATTTCTTGCGTTCCATGCCACATTATTGATGTTATCTACATGTTATATGCACACTTTATGTCATATTCGTGCATTTTCTGGAACTAACCTATTAACAAGATGCCGAAGTGCCAGTTCCTGTTTTCTCGCTGTTTTTGGTTTCAGAAATCCTAGTAACGAAATATTCTCGGAATCGGACGAAATCAACGCCAAAGATCTTAGAATCCCCGGAAGCATCCAGAACACACGAGAGGGACCGGAGGGGGGCACAGGCCCACCACACCATACCCTGGCGCGGCCTAGGGGGGGCCCGCGCCCCCCTAGGGTTTGGCCAGCCCTTCGACCCCCTGGCGCCGCCTCTTCGCCTATAAAAAGGCCCTGGATCGAAAACATCGGGGCGTTCGACGAAAACCACAAAAACCTTCCAGAGCCGCCGCCATCGCGAAGCCAAGATCTGGGGGACAGGAGTCTCTGTTCCGGCACCCTGCCGGAGCGGGGAAGTGCCCCGGAAGGCTTCTCCATCGACACCGCTGCCATCTCCACCGCCATCTTCATCACCGCTGCTGCTCCCATGAGGAGGGAGTAGTTCTCCATCGAGGCTCGGGGCTGTACCGGTAGCTATGTGGTTCATCTCTCTCCTATGTGTTTCAATACAATAATCTCATGAGCTGCCCTACATGATTGAGATTCATATGATGATGCTTGTAATCTAGATGTCATTATGCTAGTCAAGTGAGTTTTACTTATGTGATCTCCGGAGACTCCTCGTCCCACGTGTGTAAAGGTGACGAGTGTGTGCACCGTGTGGGTCTCTTAGGCTAGATTTCACAGAATACTTATTCACCTGTTGAATGGCATAGTGAGGTGCTTATTTATATCTCTTTATGATTGCAATGTGTTTGTATCACTACTATCTATGTGCTACTCTAGTGATGTGTTATTAAAGTAGTTCTATTCCTCCTGCACGTGTGTAATGGTGACGAGTGTGTGCACCGTGTTAGTACTTGGTTTGTGCTATGATCATGATCTCTTGTAGATTATGGAGTTAACTATTGCTATGATAATATTGATGTGATCTATTCCTCCTACATATGCATGAAGGTGACGAGTGTGCATGCTATGCTAGTACTTGGTTTAGTAGCGTTGATCTATCTTACACTAAAGGTTACTTAAACATGAGCATTATTGTGGAGCTTGTTAACTCCGGCATTGAGGGTTCGTGTAATCCTACGCAATGTGTTCATCATCCAACAAAAGTGTAGAGTATGCATTTATCTATTCTGTTATGTGATCAATGTTGAGAGTGTCCACTAGTGAAAGTGTAATCCCTAGGCCTTGTTCCTAAATACTGCTGAGTTACTACTGCTTGTTTACTGTTTTACTGCGTTACTACTGCTGCAATACCACCACCATCAACTACGCGCCAAGCACTTTTCTCGGCACCGTTGCTACTGCTCATACTTATTCATACCACCTGTATTTCACTATCTCTTCGCCGAACTAGTGCACCTATTAGGTGTGTTGGGGACACAAGAGACTTCTTGCTTTGTGGTTGCAGGGTTGCATGAGAGGGATATCTTTGACCTCTTCCTCCCTGAGTTCGATAAACCTTGGGTATCCACTTAAGGGAAACTTGCTGCTGTTCTACAAACCTCTGCTCTTGGAGGCCCAACACTGTCTACAAGAATAGAAGCTCCCGTAGACATCAAGCACTTTTCCGGCGCCGTTGCCGGGGAGGAAAGGTAAAAGGCTCTCATACTACGGTCTCAGGTAAAGTATTTTTCCGGCGCCGTTGTGTGTGTGCTCAAAGCTATTTCCTTTAGATCCTGCAATTGCATCTTGTTGTTTCTTGTTTACACTAGTTTGGCATAATGTACAAGAGTGAGCTTCTTATTCTATTTCCTGATTTAAAACATGGATTGTTTGATGCGAAAATTAAAAAACCTATGAAATCTTCTTTGCATGCTGGTAGTAATATTAGTATGAACGCTTTGAACACCATTGTTGACAATAATATAGAAAGTTCTAAGCTTGGGGAAGCTGGTTTTCATGATATTTTTAGTCCCCCAAGCATTGAGGAGAAAATTTACTTTGATGATTCTTTACCTCCTATTTATGATGATTATAATGATAATGGTCTTTTGGTGCCACCTACTATGGAGAGTGAATTTGATTATGATTACAATATGCCTCCTATATTTGATGATGAGAATAATAATGATAGCTACTTTGTTGAATTTGCTCCCACTACAACTAATAAAATTGATTATGCTTATGTTGGGAGTAGTAATAATTTTATGCATGAGACTCATGATAAGAATGTTTCATTTGATAGTTATATTGTTGAGTTTGCTCATGATGCTACTGAAAGTTATTATGAGAGAGGAAAATATGGTTGTAGAAATTTTCATGTTACTAAAACACCTCTCTATGTGCTGAAATTTTTGATGCTACACTTGTTTTATCTTCCTATGCTTGTTACTTTGCTCTTCATGGACTTGTTTATTTACAAGATTCCTATGCATAGGAAGCATGTTAGACTTAAATGTGTTTTGAATTTGCCTCTTGATGCTCTCTTTTGCTTCAAATACTATTTCTTGCGAGTGCATCATTAAAACTGCTGAGCCCATCTTAACGGCTATAAAGGAAGAACTTCTTGGGAGATAACCCATGTGTTATTTTGCTACAGTACTTTGTTTTATTTTGTGTCTTGGAAGTTGTTTACTACTGTAGCAACCTCTCCTTATCTTAGTTTTGAGTTTTGTTGTGCCAAGTTAAGCCGTTGATAGAAAAGTAAGTACTAGATTTGGATTACTGCGCAGAAACAGATTTCTTTGCTGTCACGAATCTGGGTAAAATTCTCTGTAGGTAACTCAGAAAATTATGCCAATTTACGTGAGTGATCCTCAGATATGTACGCAACTTTCATTCAATTTGAGCATTTTCGTTTGAGCAAGTCTGGTGGCCTAATAAAATCCATCTTTACGGACTGTTCTGTTTTGACAGATTCTGCCTTTTATTTCGCATTGCCTCTTTTGCTATGTTGGATGAATTTCTTTGATCCATTAATGTCCAGTAGCTTTATGCAATGTCCAGAAGTGTTAAGAATGATTGTGTCACCTCTGAACATGTTAATTTTTATTGTCCACTAACCCTCTAATGAGTTGTTTCGAGTTTGGTGTGGAGGAAGTTTTTAAGGGGCAAGAGAGGAGGATGATATACTATGATCAAGGAGAGTGAAAGCTCTAAGCTTGGGGATGCCCCGGTGGTTCACCCCTGCATATATCAAGAAGACTCAAGCGTCTAAGCTTGGGGATGCCCAAGGCATCCCCTTCTTCATCGACAAATTATCGGGTTCCTTCTCTTGAAACTATATTTTTATTCGGCCACATCTTATGTGCTTTACTTGGAGCGTCCGTGTGCTTTTGTTTTTGTTTTTGTTTGAATAAATTGGATTACATCATGCTTGTGTGGGAGAGAGACACGCTCCGCTGGTTCATATGAACACATGTGTTCTTAGCTCATAATATTCATGGCGAAGTTTCCTCTTCGTTAAATTGTTATATGGTTGGAATTGGAAAATGATACATGTAGTAATTGCTATAAATGTCTTGGGTAATGTGATACTTGGCAATTGTTGTGCTCATGTTTAAGCTCTTGCATCATATGCTTTGCACCCATTAATGAAGAAATACATAGAGCATGCTAAAATTTGGTTTGCATATTTGGTTTCTCTAAGGTCTAGATAATTTCTAGTGTTGAGTTTGAACAACAAGGAAGACGGTGTAGAGTCTTATAATGTTTTCAATATGTCTTTTATGTGAGTTTTGCTGCACCGGTTCATCCTTGTGTTTGTTTCAAATAAGCCTTGCTAGCCTAAACCTTGTATCGAGAGGGAATACTTCTCGTGCATCCAAAATACTTGAGCCAACCACTATGCCATTTGTGTCCACCATACCTACCTATACTACATGGTATTTTCCCGCCATTCCAAAGTAAATTGCTTGAGTGCTACCTTTAAAATTCCATCATTCACCTTTGCAATATATAGCTCATGGGACAAATAGCTTAAAAACTATTGTGGTATTGAATATGTAATTATGCACTTTATCTCTTATTAAGTTGCTTGTTGTGCGATAACCATGTTTACTGGGGAACGCCATCAACTCATTGTTGAATTTCCTGTGAGTTGCTATGCATGTTCGTCTTGTCTGAAGTAAGGGCGATCTACACTGAGTTGAATGGTTTGAGCACGCATATTGTGAGAGAAGAACATTGGGCCGCTAACTAAAGCCATGATTCATGGTGGAAGTTTCAGTTTTGGACAAATATCCTCAAATCTCTAATGAGAAAAGAATTAATTGTTGTCAAATGCTTAAAGCATTAAAAGAGGAGTCCATTATCTCGTTGTCTATGTTGTCCCGGTATGGATGTCTAAGTTGAGAATAATCAAAAGCGAGAAATCCAAATGCGAGCTTTCTCCTTAGACCTTTGTACAGGCGGCATAGAGGTACCCCTTTGTGAAACTTGGTTAAAGCATATGTATTGCGGTGATAATCCAGGTAGTCCAAGCTAATTAGGACAAGGTGCGGGCACTATTGGTACACTATGCATGAGGCTTGCAACTTATAAGATATAATTTACATGATGCATATGCTTTATTACTACCGTTGACAAAATTGTTTCATGTTTTCAAAATCAAAGCTCTAGCACAAATATAGCAATCGATGCTTTTCCTCTATGAGGACCATTCTTTTACTTTCAATGTTGAGTCAGTTCACCTATTTCTCTCCACCTCAAGAAGCAAACACTTGTGTGAACTGTGCATTGATTCCTACATACTTGCTTATTGCACTTATTATATTACTCTATGTTGACAATATCCATGAGATATACATGTTACAAGTTGAAAGCAACCGCTGAAACTTAATCTTCTTTTGTGTTGCTTCAATACCTTTACTTTGAATTATTGCTTTATGAGTTAACTCTTATGCAAGACTTATTGATGCTTGTCTTGAAGTGCTATTCATGAAAAGTCTTTGCTTTATGATTCAGTTGTTTACCCATGTCATATACATTGTTTTGATCGCTGCATTCACTACATATTCTTTACAAATAGTATGATCAAGATTATGATGGCATGTCACTCCAGAAATTATCTTTGTTATCGTTTTACCTGCTCGGGACGAGCAGAACTAAGCTTGGGGATGCTGATACGTCTCCAACGTATCGATAATTTCTTGCGTTCCATGCCACATTATTGATGTTATCTACATGTTATATGCACACTTTATGTCATATTCGTGCATTTTCCGGAACTAACCTATTAACAAGATGCCGAAGTGCCGCTTCCGTTTTCTCGCTGTTTTTGGTTTCGAAATCCTAGTAACGAAATATTCTCGGAATCGGACGAAATCAACGCCAAAGATCTTAGAATCCCCGGAAGCATCCAGAACACACGAGAGGGACCAGAGGGGGGCACAGGCCCACCACACCATACCCTGGCGCGGCCTAGGGGGGGCCCGCGCCCCCCTAGGGTTTGGCCAGCCCTTCGACCCCCTGGCGCCGCCTCTTCGCCTATAAAAAGCCCCTGGATCGAAAACATCGGGGCGTTCGACGAAAACCACAAAAACCTTCCAGAGCCGCCGCCATCGCGAAGCCAAGATCTGGGGGACAGGAGTCTCTGTTCCGGCACCCTGCCGGAGCGGGGAAGTGCCCCCGGAAGGCTTCTCCATCGACACCGCTGCCATCTCCACCGCCATCTTCATCACCGCTGCTGCTCCCATGAGGAGGGAGTAGTTCTCCATCGAGGCTCGGGGCTGTACCGGTAGCTATGTGGTTCATCTCTCTCCTATGTGTTTCAATACAATAATCTCATGAGCTGCCCTACATGATTGAGATTCATATGATGATGCTTGTAATCTAGATGTCATTATGCTAGTCAAGTGAGTTTTACTTATGTGATCTCCGGAGACTCCTCGTCCCACGTGTGTAAAGGTGACAAGTGTGTGCACCGTGTGGGTCTCTTAGGCTAGATTTCACGGAATACTTATTCACCGTTGAATGGCATAGTGAGGTGCTTATTTATATCTCTTTATGATTGCAATGTGTTTGTATCACTACTATCTATGTGCTACTCTAGTGATGTGTTATTAAAGTAGTTCTATTCCTCCTGCACGTGTGTAATGGTGACAAGTGTGTGCACCGTGTTAGTACTTGGTTTGTGCTATGATCATGATCTCTTGTAGATTATGGAGTTAACTATTGCTATGATAATATTGATGTGATCTATTCCTCCTACATATGCATGAAGGTGACAGGTGTGCATGCTATGCTAGTACTTGGTTTAGTAGCGTTGATCTATCTTACACTAAAGGTTACTTAAACATGAGCATTATTGTGGAGCTTGTTAACTCCGGCATTGAGGGTTCGTGTAATCCTACGCAATGTGTTCATCATCCAACAAAAGTGTAGAGTATGCATTTATCTATTCTGTTATGTGATCAATGTTGAGAGTGTCCACTAGTGAAAGTGTAATCCCTAGGCCTTGTTCCTAAATACTGCTGAGTTACTACTGCTTGTTTCATTGTTTTACTCGCGTTACTACTGCTGCAATACCACCACCATCAACTACGCGCCAAGCACTTTTCCGGCACCGTTGCTACTGCTCATACTTATTCATACCACCTCGTATTTCACTATCTCTTCGCCGAACTAGTGCACCTATTAGGTGTGTTGGGGACACAAGAGACTTCTTGCTTTGTGGTTGCAGTGGTTGCATGAGAGGGATATCTTTGACCTCTTCCTCCCTGAGTTCGATAAACCTTGGGTATCCACTTAAGGGAAACTTGCTGCTGTTCTACAAACCTCTGCTCTTGGAGGCCCAACACTGTCTACAAGAATAGAAGCTCCCGTAGACATCAGTCTTCAGCGACCATGTTCTTTCCGGGTGACGGACAATTGCCCACCGAGGTTGGAGCACACCAAATCTGCGCTCGACATCTTTCCTGCAAGCCTCTTGCATCTTGGCAAACCTTCTCGTCTTCTCAGAGTTTGGATTACGGACAGTCTTCACCAGTGTGGCCCAGTCAGGGTAGATGCCATCAGCAAGATAATATGGCTTGTCATATTTATTTCCATTGACCTCGTAGCTCACCCGGGGAGCTTTGTCTTGCATGAGCCTGTTGAAAACCGGTGATCGGTGCACCACATTGATGTCATTGTTGGAACCGACCATGCTAAAGAATAAATGCTAAATCCATAAATCTTGAGATATGACAGCTTCAATAATGACAGTCCGTCCCTCCAAATGCCCGCTGTACTGACTCTGCCATCCAAACGGACAGTTCTTCCACTCCCAGTGCATGCAATCTATGCTGCCAATCATTCATGGGAACCCTCTAGAGTCGTTGATAGACAACAACCGCCTTGTATCCTCAATATTTGGCTCCCTATAGTAATGCTATCAGAACACGGCAATCACGGCTCGGCAAAACCTGTACATTGCCTCAATGTAGGTGCTCTCACCCATTCGAAGATACTCATCGAATATATCAGCAGTCATTCCATATGATAGCATGCGAATAGCCGCGGAGCATTTTTGGTAAGAGGTGAAGCCCAACGCACCTGTTGCATCGGGCCTGCATTGGAAGTAGGGATCGTAGTGTCTGACGCCCCGTAGAATGACCATGGATAGCTCCCTTGACATCCTGTACCGGCGCCGGAACATTTTTTCCTTGTACACCGGTTCGGTGAGGTGGAAGTAGTCCGTGTGGAGCTGGAGCTGCCATTCCACTCTGTTGCGCGGCAGGTTTTTTGAGCCGCCCTTGACAGAGCCCCGGTGCACCGGCCCCTGGTTTGAATTGAACTCGTGGATTATGGAGGCCGCAGTAGTTGCCAATGTCTGCGTGGACTGATCAGACTCCTCGTCGGAAGAGGAGTCAACGACCTCCGCGCGGAACTTGTCCAGCATCTGCCACATGTCCATCTGCGTGGGTACGAACTGTGGATCCATGGCCGCGCACAATAGCGCCGAAAACAGGAGTAAGACACCTACCGGCGCAATTGATTGAACAGGTCGTGGGCGGCGCGGCCGGGTGGCGCAACCGGCAACGTTTGGCCCCAAAACAGGCGGCAGGTACGCGCCGGGCCAACCCTGACTACGATCATGTTGTCCCGCGCGGCGAGAACCGAGCCGACGGCGAGTACTGCGGCGCTGCGGCGGGACGGCGGCGGGTTGGGTTGTGGTGGTGGCGTCGCACTAGGGCAGCAAAGAAGGGGAAAAAGAAGCAAATCGAAGCGCTCGATTTCGCTGTCCCTGACTTGCGGTACCGGGTAAGAAAAAGAGGACGCTCGGCGCGACTACGGAGCGTCCGCGGAGACGCAAACCTGACGCATATTTGGGCCAGGTTTGCATCACCGTGGACTGCCCGATCACTTTGCGTCGCCCCGCTGGAGCAGGGCCCAAACGCATTTTCGGTCACGGCGGACGCAAGCGGTCACTCAGCGTCCGTTTGCGTCGCCCCGTTGGAGATGCCCTTAAGTGAACTCATGAACCCCCAGTCCAATTTTAATCATAAGAAACATTTTTCTATCACTTTATCGTGCTTTTTATTTGCAGGACTATTTTAATCCGAAAGTACAAAAATAGTTTTCTTCTTATTTGCACTCAAAACCCAAAACAAACAAATCTTTACCGCTTCTATTTAGTTTATTTCAGTTGCTTAGTCTACTTTACTTTGGTTACTATTTTATTTATTTTTACTTACACGAAACTTTGTGTTTGACAACCACACGCTGAAGTTGGGGACACAAGGCTTTATTTTATTTTGTAGGATCGCTAGAAGAAGGGAGGGAGAGACAGCTCTTTACGTCATTTCTCGAGAGTTCGATATAAACCCTCGGAGTCACCCTGTGGGAAAAATACTCTGCTGACACAAAACTCTGCACTTGGAGGCACAACGTCATCAACTATCTATCACGCCGTACATGTGCCATCTCTTCTTTGCTTGCTGAATATTTGTTTCTCTTTGAAAATCCTCACGGAATAAAACTCTTTGACGAATCCTTGGAAAAAAATTCATACAACACTTCAGAAATAACTGGGTATAATGCCAGTTGGTGTAGTTTGAGTGCTGTCAAGTGCACGTGTAAAGCAGAAACCATCCACTAAAAATACAGCATGTAGTCGCATACCTGAAAAACAAAGGGAAAAGGAGAAGAGAAAGAACGAGTGCTCCCTGCTCCCTTTCCATGATTGCCTAAAATTAAGAACAACACACACACATCACGTCTAGACTCATCTGCAGCGATCTCTCTTTGGGCATGACCGCGATCTTGATTTCCTTTTGACCTCATCATCCTACTCGATAATGCAAGGCTTTCTCCTCCATTATATATACATGTTTGAGTTTGACTAAGATAGTGAAAAGACACACCTCCACTCTATATGCATGTATAGGTAGACGACAGAGAAGAAAGGGACCAACTAATCAATCTGCATCAGCAATGAATTAACTAACTAAAGTGGCTCATCTAATGTGCTTAAAACTAAATTTTTGAGGCTGATATGGGGCAAAAAATAGCTAATTAATTGTAACTGTCTAGCTATAGGTGATGTAAACCACTAATCAAAAGATACACGGCGAGTCTACAATACACTCCACTATGTCTAGCTAGAGACAATGGAAACAATCAACTAAAATGTGCATCGGCAACTTCAGTATTTAAATGTTGTCAAGTAAAAAAACATGAAGCTCGCGAGTTTGGAGTTGGCTTCCACGATTGGGCCGCTGCCATTGAAATAGTTATGCCCTAGAGATAATAATAAAAATAATGATAATGATAATAATAATACATGATTATTATTTGCAACTCCATCTTCATTGTTAACATTTATCCCTTTACGCTATAAGTGATGTGGTTCTCGAATACGAGATACGTTTTTAGGACTAGCTCATGTGTTGTTTTGTGATCATGCTTTTCTGATCATGGGCATAGTTAATGTAACGATGATTCCAACAACAAACGAGAGTACATTGTTATCAGAACAAGGGTAATAAAGAGATCCAATTCTTTGATACACTATAGGATGCAATCATCACACGTTATTAGTACTATCATCAAATTGTTTTCTTACACCATCAGAATAAGAGAATATCATGTGCCCTCATATTGGAAGGTATGATTTGAACTTATCAAGCGCTCCACCGTAACTAGGTAATCATAAAGGTCAGCTTCATGTATATCAGAAAGTGTGCCCGGGACTTAAGTAGTTCGAGACTGGAATGTTGCTCCTCTCGATGATGGAGAGATACTTTCTAGGCCCTATCGGTATTGTGATGTGAGAAAACCGTTTGTGTAGACAAAACATGACATTAATCACGAGGACATTACATAAACGATTAAATATAAATGAATCCAGTACGAGGATTAATGTTAACGCTATCAAAGAGTTTCCATCACCACGGTACCTAAATCTCACCAAGGGTTATCATAATTATTGTGCCCCAATAAGTATTAACATTTGTATTAACACTAGGTTCACTCGAACTTATTCTTCTATACGTGTGGGAGCCATTACTGATGCCCATGTAACGCTATTGGTTAATGGTTCGAAAGAAGTTGCGGAGCCATTTTCATGTACTACTGAACCTTCCGGGTCACATGCTTAAGGATTATTAATCTGTTGTGAGAGTTCTGTATATGGTTTGTGGGGAGGTAATGTCCGGAATTGTTCTGATGAAATCAAAATAGTTTTGTTGGAGTATTAGATTCATTGCGGTGTTATCGGCATAGTTTCCGTGGTATACTAGAATTTTCCAAGACTATATATGAGACAAGTAATATTAGAAGAGTTTTGGAGTTACCCAATATGGTTTGGGATTTATCGAAATTGTTTTGTTAATATTTATATGGAGGAAATTAGGGTTCGAGGCATCATCAACTATCCCCCCCCCCAAAAAAAAGGGGGACCAACCGAATATGCAAGGGAGGGGTCAAGCAAAGGCCCCCCACGTACCTTTCATATTTGGGAGGGGTGGCCGGATAGGGATTGGTGAAGGGCCGACCAACCTTTCCATCTAGAGAGGGCAGCAACAGGCTTTCCTTGTGTGCCAGGGGGCTCTAGAAGTGCCCCTCCCTTGCCCTCCTATATAAACCCACATCCCATCTCATCATAGATATCATATTTTCCCTCATGGCTTTCCTCTATCTATCGCATGTGCAGTGTTCTCTCCACATCGATACGCCGTACGGCTCCACCACTCTCGCCGATGATGCTACACCTTGTCTAATAGATTAGTTGTACGCATGGATACCTCCACAGAGATCGTCAGTTCGATCATTAGGATCAAGGAGGAGATATCCACGCGGTCGCCCAAATCAAAGTGTCATCGAGAACTTTTGCTTTAAGATCAGTGACTTAACCTACATCTAATATCATTATTCCATCTCCATAGGTAGATCTTGGTGGTTCGTGCCAGAATAATTTTTTATTTTCTATGCTTCTGGCCATCGGCACCTTGACGCTTTCCGGTAGTGGTAGCGGCAGGATTGAGGGCGAGTGCCACACGCAATGAACACATTGTCGACCTTAGAAGACTTGATGTCATGGGCAAGGGAGACAAGATTGGATTAGGCAAGTCGCTAGACGAGGAAAAGGAGGTAAGGGCAAAGAGGTGAGAGGTTGTTGGTGAGGTAGAGGTGAAAACGGCGGTACCAAAAGGGTGGAATAACTAGGGGCATGCTACGAGGAGGACGCATATGTGAGGGAAAATGTAAGGCCGCTGTTCGCGCCCTAGCGCCACGATGCGGCCTCAGGATGGTAGCGTATTTCATTATTTATCATTTTGCGCTTTACACGACAAAACTAAGAGCCCACAACATTCTTGAATATGCTCTAGGTTTCTTTTTGTGAAAGTGGCAAAACAAATCCCTACTCTACAGATACTTGGTATGTTCTGGAGTTTGTGGGCAAGGAGGCACAGGCGCGCCAAGCAGGAAGAAAAACGTCTAAAGGGGCACGAAGTGTGAAAATTTGAGAGCCAGAGTCGCGTGAACATCCCTACTCTACAGATAGCATAGTATGTCTTGGAAATAAGTGGCAAGTACTAGTTGGTGGATTCCAATTAGGAAATACGTACATACTCTCGAAGCGTACAACCTCAGCTAAGCTAAGCTGCCGGGAGAGAGACAAGAGAGAAACCGAAATGAAACAACTTGTAGCTCCATGCGGGCACGGCCGTTTGTGCTTGCGTGTGCGTGTGGCCAGCAATTGGTTGTCTGACATAGCAAGCACGCCCAAGGGCAAGGGAACATACAGGCGGTGGAGACGATACGGAGCCGAAGGAATATAGGGATTCTTGATCTTGACAGGATATATAAAACAAAAAGTTAGTGGGACTCGAGTACCGAATGACATAGTCATGCCGAATAAGCATGCCGAATAAGGTACCTAGATTATCTAGCAAGCATACGAGGCCCACAACCCGAAGCTTTGGAGCCCTAGAAGTCCAGAGAATCTCGGATAAAGAACAGAGAGTTGTATTAGGAATCATGTAACAATACGGGAAATGCCCGATAAACCTTCTCGCAGGTTATAACTTGTACGATACGAAGTCCCTCGACTCTGCCTCCTATATAAAGGAGAGCCGGGGGAAGAGAAAAATATCGATTCATTGTCAATAGAAACCACCATAGCTTTAGTCGAAACACCTTTGTCGGTTGAAACCTTCGAGATCTACTTGCCCTCTACTTCTTACGAAAATCAAGTCTACAATCTGTAGGCATTGACAAGTTAATACATTGTCAATTGGAGCCATTGATGGCGCGTGAGACACACATCTGTTGGGAACCTCAAGAGAAAGGTGTGATGCGTACAGCAGCAAGTTTTCCCTCAGTAAGAAACCAAGGTTATCGAACCAGTAGGTGATGAAGGCCACGTGAAGGTTGTTGGTGAAGGAGTGTAGTGCGGCGCAACACCAGAGATTCCGGCGCCAACATGGAACCTGCACAACACAATCAAAATACTTTACCCCAACTTAACAGTGAGGTTGTCAATCTCACCGGCTTGCTGTAAACAAATGATTAAACATATGGTGTGGAGAATGATGTTTGTTTGCGAAAACAACAGAGAACAGAGTTTGCAGTAGATTGTATTTCAGATGTAAAAGAATGGACCGGGGTCCACAGTTCACTAGTGGTGTCTCTCCAATAATAAATAGCATGTTGGGTGAACAAATTACAGTTGGGCAATTGACAAATAAAGAGGGCATAACAATGCACATACATATCATGATGACTACTATGAGATTTAATCAGGGCATTACGACAAAGTACATAGACCGCTATCCAGACATGCATCTATGCCTAAAAAGTCCACCTTCAGAGTTAGCATCCGCACCCCTTCCAAGTATTAAGTTGCAAACAACGAGACAATTGCATTAAGTATGGTGCGTAATATAATCAACACAAATATCCTTAGACAAAGCATTGATGTTTTATCCCTAGTGGCAACAGCACATCCACAACCTTAGAACTTTCTGTCACTGTCCCAGATTCAATGGAGGCATGAACCCACTATCGAGCATAAATACCCCCTTTTGGAGTCACAAGTATCAACTTGGCCAGAGCCTCTATTAGCAACGGAGAGAATGCAAGAACATAAACAACACATATATGATAGATTGATAATCAACTTGACATAGTATTCCATATTCATCGGATCCCAACAAACACAACATGTAGTATTACAAATAGACGATCTTGATCATGATAGGCAGCTCACAAGATCTAACATGATAGCACAAGAGGAGAAGACAACCATCTAGCTACTGCTATGGACCCATAGTCCAAGGATTAACTACTCACACATCAGTCCGGAGGCGATCATGGTGATGTAGAGTCCTCCGGGTGATGATTCCCCTCTCCGGCAGGGTGCCGGAGGCGATCTCCTGAATCCCCCGAGATGGGATTGGCGGCGGCGGCGTCTCTGGAACTTTTCTCGTATCGTGGCTCTCGGTAATAGGGTTTTCGCGACGGAGAGTTTAAGTAGCCGTAAGGGCAGAGTCGGGGGCTCACGAGGGGCCCACACCATAGGGCGGCGCGGGCCCCTCCTTGGCCGCGCCGCCTTGTGGTGTCGCCACCTCGTGGCCCCACTTCGTATCCTCTTCGGTCTTCTGGAAGCTCCGTGGAAAAATAAGACCCTGGGCGTTAATTTCGTCCAATTCCGAGAATATTTCCTTTGTAGGATTTCTGAAACCAAAAACAGCACAAAACAGGAACTACCGCTTCGGCATCTCGTTAATAGGTTAGTGCCGGAAAATGCGTATAAATGATGTAAAGTGTGTATAAAACATGTGAGTATTGTCAAAAAACTAGCATGGAACATAAGAAATTATAGATACGTTTGAGACGTATCAAGCATCCCCAAGCTTAGTTCCTACTCGCCCTCGAGTAGGTAAACGATAACAAGGATAATTTCTGAAGTGACATGCTATCATAATCTTGATCAATACTATTGTAAAGCATATGAGATGAATGAAGTGATTCGAAGCAATGGTAAAGACAATGACTTAAACAACTGAATCATATAGCAAAGACTTTTCATGAATAGTACTTTCAAGACAAGCATCAATAAGTCTTGCACAGGAGTTAACTCATAAAGCAATAAATTCTTAGTAGAAAGTTTTGAAGCAACACAAAGGAAGATATAAGTTTCAGCAGTTGCTTTCAACTTCAACATATATATCTCATGGATGTATATCTCATGGATGATTGTCAACACAAAGTAATATGATGAATGCAAATAAGCAAGTATGTAGGAATCAATGCACACAGTTGACACAAGTGTTTGCTTCTAAGATAGAAAGAAGTAGGTAAACTGACTCAACATAAAGTAAAAGAATGGCCCTTCGCAGAGGGAAGCATGGATTACTATTTTTGTGCTAGAGCTTTTTATTTTGAAAACATAGAAACAATTTTGTCAACGGTAGTAATAATTCATATGTGTTATGCATAAAACATCCTATAAGTTGCAAGCATCATGCATAGAATACCAATAGTGCCCGCACCTTGCCCTAATTAGCTTGGATTTTCATGGATTATCATTGCATAACATATGTTTCAACCAAGTGTCACAAAGGGGTACCTCTATGTCGCCTGTACAAAGGTCCAAGGAGATAGATCGCATTTGATTTCTCGTTTTGATAAATCTCAATTTAGGACATCCATACCGGGACAACATAGAAAACAGATAATGGACTCCTCTTTAATGCATAAGCATTCAACAACAGATAATATTCTCATAAGAGATTGAGGATTAATGTCCAAACTGAAACTTCCACCATGATTCATGGCTTTAGTTAGCGGCCCAATGTTCTTCTCTAACAATATGCATACTCAAACCATTTGATCATGATAAATCACGCTTACTTCAGACAAGATGAACATGCATAGCAACTCACATGATATTCAACAAAGGTGTAATAGTTGATGGCGTCCCCGTAAACATGGTTACCGCTCAACAAGCAACTTATAAGAAATAAGATACATAAGTAACATATTCAATACCACAATAGTTTTTAAGGCTATTTTCCCATGAGCTATATATTGCAAAAACAAGGAATGAAATTTTAAAGGTAGCACTCAAGTAATTTACTTTGGAATGGCAGAGAAATACCACATAGTAGGTAGGTATGGTGGACACAAATGGCATAGTTTTTGGCTCAAGGATTTGGATGCACGAGAAGTATTCCCTCTCAGTACAAGGCTTTGGCTAGTAAGGTTGTTTGAAGCAAACACAAGTATGAACCGGTACAGCAAAACTTACATAAGAACATATTGCAAGCATTATAAGACTCTACACTGTCTCCTTGTTGTTCAAACACTTCACCAGAAAATATCTAGACTTTAGAGATACCAATCATGCAAACCAATTTTTTTTTTTTTTTTTTTGAACCTTGAACAGTAGGAAAGGCTCCTACTGTTTTAATATATTAGCAAAGGGGTCAAAGGACCCAGAAGTTACATCTGTTACACAGGGGAGTTCAGAGGGAAATACAGGGGAGTACAGGGGGGGTGTATAACTAGAGAGTATCTATCAGGTTGCTAATAAATGGATGCAAATCCGTTCTTGTTCTATGCTCCAACAAGGCAAAGTCTTGTTTAAATCGTCTAGTCCAGGATTCAATATCTGGATTGATGCCTTCGAATAATTTCCTGTTTCTCTCCTTCCATATGCTCCAGGATGCAACAATCACTATTTCCATGTATAAAGGTTTATGCCAATGTGCGCGTCCTTGCTCTATAGTCTCCAGTCTATCTTTATTTTGTATCCAGTTAATCTGCAGCTTATTCCAACAAGCTTTACTGAATTCACAGTGGAATAGCATATGTTCAATTGTTTCTTCAGGTGGGGGGAGCACATTAGGCAGTCATATGAGGAATTTAGTATGTAGTTTCTTCTTCTCAGCATATTTCTGGTATTCAGTCTGTCTGCCAACACAAGCCACCAGAAGAATTTGAGCTTGGGGGTACATTTGGATTTCCATAACCAAGAGAAAGCAATATGTGCTGTACACTCCCTGAAGCAGAATTTATAATAAGCCCTGGAGGAATATTCCGCAGCACCCCATTCATAAGTCCAGGAATCATGTGTATCGTTTGTAAAATCAATGTATGATGATAAGGCTTGCAAATTTCGAATTTCATCAAGTGCTTGTGGAGTCAGAGGCAGATAAAAGTTCTGTGACAACTGTGTAGAAGTTAGGAAATCTCTGACTGATATATCTTCATTTTTGGTGAAGGAGTATGCTCTCGGGAATTCTTCTGAATTTATATCTTGTAGCCATTTATCCTTCCAAAATAGAGTATTTCTCCCATCATTAATATTGCTCATGGATATTCCTCTAAAAATGGGTGATAGATTGAAGACAGTGCGCCACCAGTTTGATCCACATGGTGCCATGTTATGAGGTACTCTCCCAGTATAATAAGTATTCCACAGTAAATGAACCCAGGGGGTATCCATTTTGTTATAGAACTTGTGAAGATATTTAAGGAGGAGCCCTTCATTCTGTATTTTGAGGTTCAGAATACCAAGTCCTCCTTTATCTTTTGGTTTGCAGACCATGTCCCAAGCAGCTAGTGAATTACACTTCTCACCATCATCTGTTTTCTTATTCCAAAGGCAATGTCTTCTTATTTTCTCCACATGTTCTAGAATTTTTGGGTTTAGTTGGATGGAACACATGGTAAAGTTTGCAATAGAGGTCAATAGGGAATTAACCACTGTGACTCTTCCACTATAGCTCATCATTAAAAAAGTTGCAGAAACTCTTCTCTCAATTCTATCCACCAGGGGCATCAGGTCTTGGACAGATGGTTTAGTTGTGCCTAGGGGCAATCCTAAATAAGTGAAAGGCATTGAGGCTATAGTGCACCCTAGAAGGCCAGCAAATGAATTTGCCTGTTGTGTGGAAAGATTAATTGGTATAAGAGAAGACTTATGGAAGTTAATGTGTAGTCCAGTAGAGGCTGCATATTTTTGCAGAATATCTTTCATAACCATAACCTGAGTGGTACATGCTTTCATGATTATAAGTGTGTCATCAGCATATTGGACCACAGGAAAATCCATTTGGTATGCAGTGGAGAAGGGAGCCTGAAGTATTCCATCTCTGAAAGATTTATTAATAGCAGATTGTAGTAGATCTGCTGCAAGCACAAAGAGGAGAGGTGACAGAGGGTCTCCTTGTCTGACACCACATTTGCAAAAGAATTGCCTCCCAGGTACTCCATTAAGTAGTACAAGCAGATTTACCCAGTACCAAATATAGCTTGTATCCAGGTTATCCATTTCTCATCAAAACCCATTTGCTTCATAATTTTTATCATGGCACTGTGATCAATGGTATCAAAAGCCTTGGCAAAATCTAGTTTAATAAGAAGGATTTCTTGATTAGATTTGTCACATTGATATAGAAATTCAAATGCCCAGGCTAGACAATCCTGGATAGTTCTTCCCTTCAGAAATCCATATTGATTTTTGTGAATGATTTTAAGGACAATTCTCTGTAGTCTATTTGCCAGCAATTTGGTAATAATTTTTAGCACACAATTCAGCAGAGTGATTGGCCTATAGTCATTAACTCCCTCTGGATTAGATATTTTTGGAATGAGTGTAATATAACCCATATTAAAACTCTCAAGGTCCAACTTCCCTTCATAGAAACTGAAGCATAAAGCATATATGTCTTCTTTGATGATAGGCCAACACTTTTTCAGGAAGAGTCCATTAAATCCATCAGGTCCTGGTGCTTTATCCACTGGCATGCATTTTATGACATCATCTATTTCTTGTGTGGAGAAAGGAGTAGACAAATCTTCTAGACCAGGAATAGGTGTAATCAAGGATGGCAGATCAAATTCCATTTGAGGTGAGGAGCAAGAGCCAAGTCTTTCTTTATATGTTTGAAAAAGGACTTCCTCTTTGTCCTTATGCTCAGTGACAATATTTCCATTAGGCAGTACAAAAGAAGCCACATAATTCCTCCTGTGTCTCTCAGTAGCAATTGCTTGGAAAAATTTAGAGTTTTCATCTCCAAATTTAGTCCATCTAATAGTGCATCTTTTCTTCCAGTACTCATTCTGATAGGATAGTAATCTAGACAGGTGTATTTTCAGAATTTTCCTGAAGTTTCTTTCTGGAATAGACAGGGTTCTAACTTCCTCCATTTTATCAATTTCTGCTATGGCTTGGTTGCAATTTTCTATACAGATAGAGAGTTTGGATATCGATTTGCTCCAATGCTTTAGGTCATATCTGAGCCTTTTGAACTTGGCATTAAGAGTAGCTGCACTATTCTTTTTATATACAGGTTTATTCCAGCTGTCAGCAACTATTTGTTGGAAACCAGGATGAGCTGCCCAAAAGTTCTCAAATCTGAAGATTTTGCTACCAGGAATTTTGGTCTCAATGGAGATTGTGCATGGAGTGTGATCAGATGTGGGTTTACCCTGGATCATAACAGTAGTAGCAGGATATTGGGAAGTCCAATGTGGGGAGGTAAAAAACCAATCCAGTTGTTCAAGTAGGGGATCATCTTGCATATTACTCCAAGTATATTTCCTCCCTTTGAGTGGGAGCTCAGTGAGATTTTGTGCACGGATGATATCATTAAAAGTAAGCATATCATTGACATTTCCTCCAGGTTTATTTCTGTTACTTGGAGATCTAATGAAATTAAAATCCCCAACAATGAGCCAATCTTCATCACTAGGAATATTTAGATCATAAAGCCATTTAACAAAATTGTCTCTGTTTTCCCCATGACAAGGTCCATAGATATTAATTAAGGTCCAAGATCTGGAGGACTGTGTGGAAGTAAAGTATACTGACAGTGCATAAGGTTCACAATGCATAACAATCCCAGAAAATATAGCACTTTTCCATATGACAATTAGTCCCCCAGATGCCCCAACAGAAGGAACATAGACAAACTCATCAAAGCAAGAAGGACAACAAGATTTGATAAATTTCAAGTCAAAATGCTCCTTTTTTGTTTCTTGTAGACAGATAACATCACAACCACTAAGTTTTATAGCATTCATAAGAGCAAGTTGCTTGGATTGTGCATTCAGTCCACGAATATTCCAGCAGAGTACAATCCATTTTTTCAGGAAATTCATAATTATTACAAAATATGATGAAAACTAACACTGTCTAAACAGTGTCAGCATTGCTTGCCACCAGTGCAGCATTCTGGTCATCTGGGATTGGAGCAAGCAGTCTCCCTTCAGCAAGTTCTTCTGGAGGAACACCACATAAATTGACACCGATTGCTTGGAGAACAGGGATGGGAGTAGCATCTGTTACTGATGGATTTTTCTGTAGAATAACAGCCTTTGGCAGCTTTTTAGGCTTCTGAATCTTCTGTTGCACAGCTGGGACTTTCCTCTGCTTTACCTTTGATTTAGTAGCTTTTGCTTCAGAAAGATTTTTATGATTGAACCCATCATATTTGTTGCTTCTAGAGCTTCTCCTAACCTGTGAGGTACATTCAGGTTCAGCCAAGAGCTTGCCTTTGCCCTTGGTATCCAGAGGGAGAGAAACATCAGAACATTCTTCAGAAGTGTCAGGCTCAGCCATAGGATAGTTAATCAGCATGTGTGTAGCTGCAGAAGATTCCTTACTGAACTTTTCCCTTCTAGCCTGTAGCAGATAGAATTCACCCAGTAACTCATAAAGCATAGCTGGATCCATCTGGATCTTGAAGGAAATATGATGTGTGTTATCTAGTGACACAGAAGGAGCCAGAGTAGAGGACATAGTAGCTTTGGCCAGGCAAACCTTGGCCCAAATTTCAGCAGATAGAGCCTCAAAAGTCCCATAATCAAAACTGAGAAAATTCATCTGTTGCACAGGATACAAATCCATCATGACAGTGTCTTGTGAACTGGTGCTAGAGGTAGGAGAGTCCACCATTTCAGTCCAGGCTTGAAGAGGGCTATCAGTCACATTATTGGCAGGAGGGGGTAAACCAGCTCCAAAAGGAACACCTTGTTCAGCAAGCATTGCTTGGAAATTGAACAGAGGTGGTGCTTCCTGTATATCTTCATGATCATGTACCATAACTGCTTGTTCATTCAGATGTTGCTCTGCTACATTATTATTCACTGCCACTTGCTGCACATGCTGATGGAAATGCTGATGACCATGGTTATTTCCTCCACCCTGATGCTGTTGTTGATTCTGCTGTAACCATAAAGCAAGCTGGTGCTGATAAATGTTTTCAGCTGTAGGATCAGGTCCATACAAAGGATGTGGGTTGTTGGAGGGTGGATCTTCAGGAGGAGGGGGGACAGCAGCCTCATGAGCATTCCAGTCAGTACTTCTTAACATAATCACAGGCACAGTCCAACTTCTTCTAGCACCTCCAAGCTGATGTATCACTAAAGTTTTTGGAACAAACTTGGGGTCAACAATAGCAGCTCTAACAAGAACAAATTTATTGTTTCCACGAGGGTTCTGCCAGATGGACATGAGGCCAAAGTCCTCCAAAGCACTGCTAATAACTTGTGTTGTTTGATAATTCAGAGGGAAGCCAAGATATAAAAACCAAGTTTCTCTACCGAAAGTGGTTAGGCGCATATTCTTGGCTTCATCATGCTTGACAAAAGTGATTGTTGTGATCTCATCTAGTTCAAAGGTGAGCCCAGATACTGAATCAGCAGTAAGAGTATCTCTGAAAGTATACACTCCCAGACCAAATGGATGATCATCAAAATAACGGACTATATGACCAGACTCAACCAGCATGTCCCTAACATCTTCACGCATTTGTTCTCGGAGGTGAATAGGGATGAATCTATTGGTCTCAGCTATCAGGACTCTGTCATTTTGCAGAGGTGCTACGGCAGGGACTACCAGATCTGTTCGTACCTTACGATCAGGTGGCCCTTGATCGATCGTCATGCCTTCAGGGAGAAAGGCCAGTGGATTGACCGGGAAGGTCGCCATTGCTTCAGCTTCGGTGGTGAGCAGAGCTTGAGAATCGCCAGGCGAGGGTGGCGAGGTGGGAACAGGGTCAGGGCGAGGAGGTGAAACGGCAGTGTATGCTGTAGTAGACAGAACCGAATCGTCACTTTCCTTTTTTCGTTTAGGGACCCATACCTTTTTGGTAGTAATGGAAAATTGTGTCCGAGAAACTTGGGCATTCTTAATTCGCCAGATTTGTTTCTTTGGATAGCAAGAAATACTCTTGGAAAAAACCTTAGAAATCTGAGAACCCTTCTTCTGTTGCCTCTGCGTCATGTCTTGTTGGGCTTTCTTCAGACAAGGAGAACATTTGTGGCCCAATTGCTGGCACATAGAGCAGACCCCTGGGCAGTTAGGCTTAAGATGGTCTTTGAGCCCACAGACATAACATCTGCCAATAAATTCAAACGAAATATCTTTGGGCGGGATAAAAGGCAATTTAAGCATGTCCATGATTTCCTCCTTACAATACCCCGCCTGCCGTAAATCCTCCATAATTTCAAGGGTTAGAATGGGTAACCGAGCACATAAAATCCGAGCACAATTAGAGCCAATAAAAGTCTTCTGCATAATGAGATTACTTTCCTTGTTGAGGTCAACACGACTAGGAAAGCTGCCAAAACTTATCAGATTCGAAACCATCAGTGACGAAGGAGAAGATGAACCAGATGGACTTGGAAGTGAAGAATGTTGAGGTGCAGCAGCATTAGGCGTAGCCATAATCTTATTGAAACCAAACTTGGCAAGCTCTTTAGCAGAGGAATGAGGGTCACGTGCTGCACTAGAAACTAGAACATGCAGTGATGGTTTGAAACGAGTGGGACTCCGTTGTGCCACCTCTAAATTATGAGAATTGGAAGACCATGAATTCCCATCATTGAAATGAAGACCAGAGGTGTCTCCCCTGTACAGAGAGAAATGGCAAATAAAATCCGGCCACACACGATCCTTCAAACCATAGATGAAGTGCCCAACCTTATTTGAGAAAACTGAGAATCTGAAACGTCGATCACTTAATTTGTAAACCCTTAGGTTGGAACCAATCCCTCCAATGCAACATTGCAGTGCAAGGCCAACTGATTCTTCCGACAAGAGAAAAGAAGCCGAGGAGAAGGAGACCACCAAGAAAAATTCTTTCGCCAGGGGAGAGGGAGAAAAGTGGACAGGACATCCAAAACGACGACGCACCTGGTCAGCCACAGCTTGGCCGGGAGAGAAATCCCAATGGAGAAGGGCATCCATGATCTAGAGGTGGAGATCGCCATGGCTAGGTGGAGGAGGGAGGAGGGAGGTGGAGATCGCCATGGCTATCCAGCGGGACTTCATCCATGCGGGTATGCATAGTGAAAGACCCTTCATGCGGACACATCTGGTTAATCATAGGACGAAGTTCACAAGGTACAGTCTGCATGTGAAAATTGATACAAATGTAAGAAGCAGGAAGACTAAAAACAAGACTTTACTATATGCCAATTCATGCTAAACCACCGAGAATACATACCTGTAACTCTGTGAAGGAGCTACTAGAAAGGTAGATAGAGCCATAGGAGGTGTTATATGCGGGGTATGTACATGGGCCCGCCATATTCCCGCAAGCTCGGCATCGGGATGGTGAAGGAAACATGGGAGGTACTACTGGTGCGTAGCGCTGAATGTAAGTGGAAGAATTAGGTTGTGTAAAGTGCATAGTTCGGAGCAATGCAAATGTTGACAAGCGAGTGCATAACACTATGTTACAAACTGAACAGTTGAAAAATTAGTGTATGATGAATATAAGCATGCTAATTTGGTGTTTCCGAATTCCAAAAAGCATTAGACAGAGCCGGTGATAATATCAGACATAAATCATGGCATGTATATGTGGCTTAAGAAAATATACCCGAACCCTTGGATGGTTACGGCCCGGCTGGTCCTTGGACTTGAGCTTATATAAGCATCCAGAAGGTGGGGCTGACAATAACTTGGTGGCAGCCTCTGCGGATGCCTCATCGGCGGCAGTTGCAATCCTTTTGACCAATGAAGGGTTAGCGGTTTCGGTCTGCATATGAAAATTGAAGAGCAACGGACATCGGCGAGTGATATATAAAATGAATCTATGAGACAACGATGCATATAGTGCTTGGATGTAAGTGTAAGAATAGGTGTGTGTGTGTTTCGAACTATTGGTAAGCATTAGACAAAGCCGGCAATAAACGAGACAAAAATCAAATCATGTATGAGGATTAAGAAAATATACACCTTCTTGAAAAGGGTACCACCCGAGTGGCCCGTGGCCTTGTGCTTGAGGAGGTTTTCGAGAAGATGGTGGCGGCACCATCGTCTTCACGGCAGCCTCATCAGGATCATTTTTTATCCATTTGAGTAGAGGCACAGAAGTTTCATCCTGCATATGAATAGCAACAGAACTCATCATTGATATTTAATAAATCTATGAGATAGACTGATGCAAATAGTGCGGGTGTAAGTGGAAGAATAGGGTTGTGCATAGAGAACAGTTGACAACAATGCAAATGATTACAAAAGAAGCCAATGGAAATCAACGAGTTTATATCTTGGATGAGACAGATTGAAAAGTGAAAAATTAGTGTATGATGATTGTAAGCAAACGCAGTGTTTCCGAACTTTTGGTAAGCATTAGACAAAGCCAACGGTAATTAAACGAGATAATAATGAAATCATGTATGTGGATTAAGAAAATATACCAGATTCATTAAAAGGTCACCACCCAGTGGCCCATGGCCTCGTGCTTGTAGAGGTTTTCGGAAGATGGTGCGGCACCATCGTCCTCACGGCAACCTCATTAGCCTCATTTTGCATCCACTTGAGTAAAGGCGCGGCGGTTTCAGCCTGCATAAGAATGGGAACGGATCTCGGCGGTGATATTGAATGACTGCGAGACAGAGCTGATGCATATAGTGCTTGGATGTAAGTGGAAGGGTATGGCCGTGTATGGACAACGAGTTCACAACAATGCAAGGGTGTGTTCGGTTACGAAACGAGCGTGGAATGGAATGGAATGGTTCCATTTCGGAGGAATGGAATGGTTAAATTTTTGTTCGGTTGGGATAAATGGAGAGCGAGAAGAGATCGAGGTTAAACTAACCATTTGTCTCAAAATTGTAATTAACAATTGCAAATGACATTTTAATCTCAAAGTCGTAATTAACGAGCGCCTAATGGTGCTCTTTTAATCTAAAAATCGTAATTAACATCATTTTTTGTTGGGTTAGGGAAGCTGGAGTAGATGAACATTGCTTGTATGATGATTGTAAGCAAACGAATTTGGTGTTTCTAAACTTTTGGCTTCGAGATCTTATGGGTTTCAACTCTAGCCTACCCCAACTTGTTTGGGAGCTGAAAGGCTTGGTTGTTGTTGTTGTTGTTGTAAACTTTTGGCAAGCATAGAAAAAAACGACAATAAACGAGAGAAAAATCAAGGCATGTTTTGTGGATTAAGAAAATATACCATATTCATTAAAAGATCACCACCCGGTGGCGCGTGGCCTTGTGCTTGTAGAGGCATTTAGAAGATGGGGGCGGCATCAACATACGCGGCACTGATCGGCCGCGGTTTTGATCTTCCTTTTGAGTAAAGGCCCTAAAGTTTCGGTCGCATATGAATAGCAAAACAAAAGGCGAGACCTCGGCGGTGATATTGAATTCTTGTATGAGATAGACTGATGCATATAGTGGATGCTCTTAGCCTTTTGCGGCGTGAACACTAGCTATGGACAGACAAAAAACTAGTTAACTCAGCTTTGTCTAGATATGAATGTACTACCACCATCCAAAAGCTTAAGCCTTATTTATTTTTGAGAAATCAAAACAAGCAAAGTTTGACCAAAATTTTAGAACATTCTATCAACAAATATAATACTGTGTAGATACCAGTAGGAAAATATATTTTATTATCTATTTAATGATATTAATTTTGTATTTTGCATGTTACTGATTTTTGGTAAAAGCTTAGTCAAACATGGTATAGTTTGACTTTCTAAAAATAATATAAGCCCAAAGCTTTGGGATGGAGGCGATAGTATCTAGAGCTAAAACACATCTAGATACATCCGTATCTACGAGATAGTTGAGTCAATTAATTTGGATGCGAGGGAGTATCGGATTCGAGACTACATCATGGTAAGTTGGTTAAAAAAAATTACCCCTGGGCGGTCCATGCCCAGCTCGGCAGTGGCACTTCGCTTCTTGTGCTTGCGGATCGGGCCATGCTCTGCGGCGGGTGGGGCGCTATTCTCGTTCCCCATAGCCTCGGCCACGGAACACTGGAGGTACCAACCTGATACGAGAGAATATAGAGCATGGTGTCACGGAGGCTTTACGCACAAACAGTGAAGACATGTGCTACTTTAAGCATATTCCGGAACGAGGAACAGATTGAGGATGCGAGAGAGACACTTAAAAGGTAAAGAGTGGATAAGCAAACGGAGTACACCTTCGCGGGGCTGGGGACGCAGCTCGGGCTCAGCCAAGCTGCCCACATGCGTGGTGGCCTTACGCTCCATTGCCCCCACCGCCGAGGTCTTACCTTTCCTGTACAAGGCGACAAAAGATACAGTGAGGATCAGCAGAAACTAAAAAGGTTGCAAATGTCGACAAATAAAGGAAGAACACCCCAATCCAAGCAAAGGTAGCCCCCGCCCCCACCCCCATCAATCACTCCCAGCTCGAGGGTGACCAGAAAGACGCCCCTTCGCCCAGAATAGAAAAGAGATGCGCAAGATATCGAGGAGAGGAAAAAAGAACCGATCTCGAGAAAGGAAAGAACATTACTAGTCCTACCTAATCCGCTTGGTCTAGATGCAGCTTGCCCCTCCAAGCTGGATGCATGGACGGTGGAGGCGAAAGGAGGGGATCGAGCTAGCGGCTTGCATCCGTCGGCAATCGGCACTCGATAGGGAGAGAAGGGGTGCTACATAAAGGGGAGGGGTAACATATTTTATTACACAGTGAACTTGCGATGTGACTAGTCATTACATGTCTCACTCGAAACTAGGGCCCATAGCGTGGCACCCCAAATTCACTTGAAGCTGCCGGCGGGACGCATTGGCGCGTCAAGAATCCCCGAATTGTAGCGGGGAAATGAAACATTTCACAAAAATTCGAAATTCAAGCACACCGCCACGCGCCAAGCACGCGGCTGTTCCTTCCTCTTCCTCGGTTCCTCCTCCCCTATCCGAAAAAACCCCAAATCCCAAGCTCAAACCAAAAAAAAAAAAATCCCCTGGCCGCCATGCATGTCCTCGTTAACCCGGCTGGAGATCGTTCCCGGACGATGCGGACCCCCCGCCACGAGATCCAGAATTCCGTCCACCTCGAGGCACTTGCGTGCTTTGTCTCGCGACGGCGGCTTGAGGGCGGCGAAGAGGAAGTTCCGCCGGAAAGTGCTCATGGCAACCGTGCAAGCTCACCGGCGTGCTTGCATCCCGAGAGGAACTGGTCAAAGCTTTGCTATTCGCCACACACAAAAAATTGCGGGCCAAGATCTGGTCAAAGCTTCGTCGATGGCTTGCCGCGAGAGGCTTGGAGTCCGAGTCAATAAACTAGCTGCTCGAGGACTGGGCGGTTTACACGGATTCATATTAGCCGACTCAAGTTTGTTAGTCTAGTTAACAAATGCATCTAGATACATCCATATCTAGACGAGAATTGAGTCAATTAATATGAATCGAGAGGGAGTACCTGAAAGTGTTTCATGCTACCAACTAATGCGCTGGCAGGAATCGCTGTAGAAGTAATTGTGCTACTACTCATACGATGAGCTGATTGTGTGGGTGTCGAATTTTGCAACGCGATCATCCACTGAATGCTTAATCTAGCGCCAAAGGCGTACAAATCATAACATACTACAGCACCAGAACATAAGAGTACGAATCATAAAGTAGCTCAACATCTTGCATCGAGGGCTGGGTGGTCCTGAGACTACGGGACGCCCACGATGATCTCCGGGTGTGCATCCTCTTCAACGCAAAGCTGTGTACTCGGTCCACGGCCTCCTTACGTAGGCTGGATAATCTCGGGTGCGGGACCTTCGTCTATGAGAGGCTCGTCATCAGTACCATCCACAGGTGCATCAGGGCTGGCTGGTCTTGAGACTACCCGGACGCACTTGATGATCTCCGGGCGTGCATCCACTTCAACGCAAAGCTGTGTACTCGGTCCACGGCCTCCTTCTGTAGGCTGGATAATCTCAGGTGCAGGACCTTCGTCTATGAAAGGCTCGTCATCGGTACCATCCACGGGTGCATCAAGCGAGATTCATCTTCAAATCTCCCATCAAGCGAGAGACCTCTTCAACTCTATGCTTACGCAATTAGTACATCAACCGATTAGACAAACATCTAAGGGATGCAACCTGAACAAATGCCGTTTTACATATTTACCTTCTCATACGGCACGACACATGTCCCAGAGCTGAAACCCGTTTCTGAAGCAAGCGCTTTTTCTCTCCTTCCCGTCCATCCATCCGCAACAAGTTAAATTTGAGTACGAGAACCTTGCACGACAATGCAAACTATTGATTGAAACAGCGGCAGCATCAATATAAATAATTAACTACATATGCCGACACACATACGGTGTGAGCAAGATCTGCTTCTCTGCTAAAGGATCATTATATGGTTCACCATGCTAAACCCGCCTAACATATGTGCGGTCCATCCCAAAAATGTGTAAATGATGCTGCCACTACGGGGTGAGGCCTCTTCTCACCATTCATACATGTGCAGCGCGGGCAATACACGTCCGGGTTGTGACCTTCATGAGCTCTAATAAACCCCATAAAGGGTTGAACACCATTTATATATGAAGGGGAACATAAGTGTCCATGCGGTATCCAAGTTCTGTCCATCTGTTTAATTATGAGATACGGTGGTTGGTGATTAATTTAAGGCGAAGTAGGAAATGTATATCAATCGAGTACAAAACTATACTACATGATTATGCATTTCAGCAATCATGTCGAGTACAAAACAAAAAATGCCCATCGACATTTTAGCAAACGAGATCGTGTACAAAACTACTGCCATGGCATTTCAGCAAATTAACGGATCGAGTGCGGAGCTGACTCTATATGCCCACGCAAATGAACAAATTGATCGATGACAAATCGAGCGGAAAACTATAAAGTGCCAATTAGTTCGAGCATCTCGACGAATTTTTTAGCGGCATCAAGAAAATATAAATCGTTAGGCCGTCTTGCCCGATACATGATTGAGCTAGAGATAGCAGACCCTACCGTGGATCAACTTGACCGCCGGTGCGTCTCGAGAAGAACGACGGGGAGGGGAAGCTTCTTCTTCGCACGGACGGGACGGGGAGGGAAGCTCTTCGCACGGACGGGGATAAGTTGTGTAGGGGTGGGTGGGGGTCATGCGGCCGGGCCGCCGGGGTGATAATTAAATGGCGTTTAATGGAGTTGCGTGTGTAATTTGCCGTGCACAAGGTTGAGGAATAGGCGGTTCCCTTTGCCGCGCGCACAATTCAAACTATCCCGCCCATGTAGTTGAAATTCGCCATATTTTCGTTAAATCGACATAAAGTCATGTGAGTGGGGGAAAATTAGCAAAGTTGCTTGAAAAATAGTAAAACTGCTGGAATTATCCTTTAAATATGTTCTACTTCGTGTGGAAATCGGGGTGTGGAAGCATGTTGAGCTGTTTTATTTGTACTTTCTTCATTAAAACTCCCATTTTATGCACTTTGGATGGAAAGAAATCATTTGTACATAAATTTTGACAACGCCATTTGCAAACACTAATTGTTTTACATGCCAAGATGCACCCATCCACCAAATATATATGGGGCAAAAGTTTATCACAATCTAGCGAGATATGCACAATTAGTGAGGGACCCCTTTTGATTTTGTGCAATTTCCACTAATTAGGTAGAGAGAAGGGGTTAATTAATTAGGCCATGTTAGGGGTTATGTGTTTTAGATTAGGTTGTGTGGATTCAAATACAACTTCTTTATTTGTGTGCTATGATTAATCAAAACTAGATTGATCGACTACGCACACATTATTAGAGGCGCATGCCTTTGCGCACAAAGTGCATGTGTGTGTTGTTGGCCACCAATTAACGAGAGAGAGAGAGAGAGAGAGAGAGAGAGAGAGGTAGAGAGAGATCTACATACGAGAGAGTGATTGAAATCGATATAGGCCATGTCGTATATATTAATTGGTGTTAATCTACCGTTTAATTTGCTAGCTAGCTGCTATATATATAGATCGAGCATGTTTTTATTAGATCGGGTTATAGCTAGCTAGTATAGTTTAGGGTTATGTGTTTTAATGAACTAGGGTTTGATTAGCTAGGGGTTAGTTATATATATGGTTTAGGGTTAATGCATGGCACATTTAATTTAACTAGAGGACCACGAGCTAGGCACCCCTGGCCTACTTGATGCACAATTAAGTGTCGTTGGCCTATATATAGGGTTTAATTAGGGTTTAGGGTTAGCTAGGGTTTAGGGTTTAGGGTTTAGTGTTTAGGGTGTTTAGCTAGCTAGGGTCTAGGGTTTAGTTTAGGGTGTTTAGGGTCTAGGGTTTAATTAATTAGTGTTTAGGGTGTTTAGGGTTTAGGGTTTAGGGTTTAGTGTTTACGGTGTTTAGGGTCTAGCTAGGATTTAGGGTTTAGTGTTTAGGGTGTTTAGGGTCTAGGGTTTAGTGTTTAGGGTTTTAGGGGAGTTTTAGGGTTGTTTAAGGTTATTTAGGGATCATCGATCGAGTGCGCACACACATTATTAGAGGCACCCCGCGCCTTTGCGCATAAAGTGCATGCGTATATATGTATGTGTGTGTTTTTTTGCCACCAACAACGATATATAGATGATCGAGAGAGAGAGAGATTGAAATCCCCTAGAATATGTTCAAATATATATTAAAATTGATATAGGCCATGTATATTTTAATTGGTGTTAATCTACGGTTTGCTAGCTAGCTAGAGCTGCTATATATAGAGCATGTTTTTATTAGATCGGGTTATAGCTAGCTAGTACGGTTTAGGGTTATGTGTTTTAATTAAGTAGGGTTGATTATCTAGGGTTAGTTACATATATGGTTTAGGGTTAATGCGCGCATGGCACATTTAATTTAATTAGAGGACCGCGAGGCACCCCTGGCTTTGCTCGATGCACAATTAAGTGTCGTTGGCCTATACATAGGGTTTAATTAGGGTTTTAGGGTTAGCTAGGGTTTAGGGTTAGGGTTAGGGTTAGGGTTTAGGCCGGGTCTAGGGTTTAGGGTTTAGGGTTAGCTAGGGTTTAGGGTTAGGGTTAGGGTTAGGGTTAGGGTAAGGGCTAGGGTTTAGGGTTTAGGGTTTAGTGTGTTTAGAGTGTTTAGGGTTTAGGGATTATGGATTAGGGATTATTTGGGATTAGGGATTTAAGGTTTTAGGGGTTGTTTAAGGTTTAGGGATCATCGATCGAGTGCGCACACACATTATTAGAGGCACCGCGCGCGCCTTTAATTACGCATAAAGTGCATGCGTATATATGTGTGTTTTTGGGCCACCAATAACACGATATATAGATGATCGAGAGAGAGAGATCGAGATTGAAATCCCCAAGAGAATATATATGTTCAAATATACATTAAAATATATGCACGAATGCATTGTAGGCCATGCATGCACACTAATTATATATATAAATTATGAGGCAACTTAATCAAATGTGTTTTCATTCGAGAGAGCTGCTTGTCAAAATTCAAGTTAATTAATTTATCACGATAATTATATAATTAATTAATGAATCTCGGGGATATGTTATACGTACAACATGATCGATATAGGCCATGTATATTTTAATTGGTGTTAATCTACGGTTTGCTAGCTAGCTGCTACATATAGAGCATGTTTTTATTAGATCGGGTTATAGCTAGCTAGTATAGTTTAGGGTTATGTGTTTTAATTAAGTAGGGTTGATTAGCTAGCTAGGGTTAGTTACATATATATGGTTTAGGGTTAATGCATGGCACATTTAATTTAATTAGAGGACCGCGAGGCACCCCCTAGCCTGCTCAATGCACAATTAAGTGTCGTTGGCCTATACATAGGGTTTAATTAGGGTTTTAGGGTTAGCTAGGGTTTAGGGTTAGGGTTAGGGTTAGGGTTAGGGTTTAGGGTCTAGGGTTTAGGGTTTAGGGTTAGTTAAGGTTTAGGGTTAGGGTTAGGGTTAGGGTTAGGGTTAGGGTTAGGGGTTAGGGTTGGGGTTAGGGTAGGGTTAGGGTTAGGGTTTAGGGTTTAGGGTTTAGTGTTTAGGGTGTTTAGGGTTTAGGGATTAGGGATTTAAGGTTTTAGGGGTTGTTTAAGGTTTAGGGATCATCGATCGAGTGCGCACACACATTATTAGAGGCACCGCGCGCGCCTTTACGCATAAAGTGCATGCGTATATATGTGTGTTTTTTGGGCCACCAACGATATAATAGATGATCGAGAGAGAGAGATCGAGATTGAAATCCCCAAGAATATATATGTTCATATATACATTAAAATATATGCACGAATGCATTGTAGGCCATGCATGCACACTAATTATATATATATTATGAGGCAACTTAATCAAATGTGTTTTCATTCGAGAGAACTTGTCAAAATTCAAGTTAAATAATTTATCACGATAATTATATAATTAATTAATGAATCTCGGGGATATGTTATACAACATGATCGATATAGGCCATGTATATTTTAATTGGTGTTAATCTACGGTTTGCTATAGCTAGTTTGTTATATATAGAGCATGTTTTTATTAGATCGGGTTATATCTAGTATAGTTTAGGGTTATGTGTTTTAATTAAGTAGGGTTGATTAGCTAGGGTTAGTTACACATATATGGTTTAGGGTTAATGCATGGCGCATTTAATTAATTTAATTAGAGGACCGCGAGGCACCCACAGGCTGCTCGATGCACAATTAAGTGTCGTTGGCCTATACATAGGGTTTAATTAGGGTTTAGGGTTAGCTAGGGCGAGAGGGTTAGGGTTAGGGTTAGGGTTTAGGGTATAGGGTATAGGGTATAGGGTTTAGTGTTTAGGGTGTTTAGGGTTTAGGGTTTAGGGATTAGGGATTTAGGGTTTTAGGGTTGTTTAGGGTTTTAGGGATCATCGATCGAGTGCGCACACACATTATTAGATCGAGGCACCCGCGCCTTTACGCATAAAGTGCATGCGTATATATGTGTGTTTTTTGGGCCACCAACGATATATAGATGATCGAGAGAGAGATTGAAATCCCCAAGAATATGTTCAAATATACAATAAAATATATGCACGAATGCATTGTAGGCCATGCATGCACACTAATTATATATATATTATGAGGCAACTTAATCAAATGCATGTGTTTTCATTCGAGAGAACTTGTCAAAATTCAAGTTAATTAATTTATCACGATAATTATATAATTAATTAATGAATCTCGGGGATATGTTATACAACATGATCGATATAGGCCATGTATATTTTAATTGGTGTTAATCTACGGTTTGCTAGCTAGTTGCTACATATAGAGCATGTTTTTATTAGATCGGGTTATAGCTAGCTAGTATAGTTTAGGGTTATGTGTTTTAATTAAGTAGGGTTGATTAGCTAGCTAGGGTTAGTTACATATATATGGTTTAGGGTTAATGCATGGCACATTTAATTTAATTAGAGGACCGCGAGGCACCCCTCGCTCTGCTCGATGCACAATTAAGTGTCGTTGGCCTATACATAGGGTTTAATTAGGGTTTTAGGGTTAGCTAGGGTTTAGGGTTAGGGTTAGGGTTAGGGTTAGGGTTTAGGGTCTAGGGTTTAGGGTCTAGGGTTTAGGGTTTAGGGTTAGCTAGGGTTTAGGGTTAGGGTTAGGGTTAGGGGTAGGGTTAGGGTTAGGGTTAGGGTTGTTAGGGTTAGGGTTGGGGTTTTAGGGTTTAGGGTTTAGGGTTTAGCATTTAGGGTGTTTAGGGTTTAGGGATTAGGGATTAGGGACTATTAGGGATTAGGGATTTAAGGTTTAATTTAGGGGTTGTTTAAGGTTAATTTAGGGATCATCGATCGAGTGCGCACACACATTATTAGAGGCACTCGCGCGCGCCTTTACGCATAAAGTGCATGCGTATATATGTGTGTTTTTTGGGCCACCAACGATATATAGATGATCGAGAGAGAGAGAGATCGAGATTGAAATCCCCAAGAATATATATGTTCATATATACATTAAAATATATGCACGAATGCATTGTAGGCCATGCATGCACACTAATTATATATATATATTATGAGGCAACTTAATCAAATGTGTGTTTCATTCGAGAGAACTTGTCAAAATTCAAGTTAAATAATTTATCACGATAATTATATAATTAATTAATGAATCTCGGGGATATGTTATACAACATGATCGATATAGGCCATGTATATTTTAATTGGTGTTAATCTACGGTTTGCTAGCTAGTTGTTATATATAGAGCATGTTTTTATTAGATCGGGTTATATCTAGTATAGTTTAGGGTTATGTGTTTTAATTAAGTAGGGTTGATTAGCTAGGGTTAGTTACATATATATATGGTTTAGGGTTAATGCATGGCGCATTTAATTAATTTAATTAGAGGACCGCGAGGCACCCATGGGCTGCTCGATGCACAATTAAGTGTCGTTGGCCTATATATACATAGGGTTTAATTAGGGTTTAGGGTTAGCTAGGGCGGAGGGTTAGGGTTAGGGTTAGGGTTAGGGTTTAGGGTCTAGGGTATAGGGTTTAGTGTTTAGGGTGTTTAGGGTTTAGGGTTTAGGGATTAGGGATTTAGGGTTTTAGGGTTGTTTAAGGTTTTAGGGATCATCGAGTGCGCACACACATTATTAGATCGAGGCACCCGCGCCTTTACGCATAAAGTGCATGCATGCGTATATATGTGTGTTTTTTGGGCCACCAACGATATATAGATGATCGAGAGAGAGATTGAAATCCCCAAGAATATGTTCAAATATACAATAAATTAAATATATGCACGAATGCATTGTAGGCCATGCATGCACACTAATTATATATATATTATGAGGCAACTTAATCAAATGTGTTTTCATTCGAGAGAACTTGTCAAAATTCAAGTTAATTAATTTATCACGATAATTATATAATTAATTAATGAATCTCGGGGATATGTTATACAACATGATCGATATAGGCCATGTATATTTTAATTGGTGTTAATCTACGGTTTGCTAGCTAGCTGCAATATATAGAGCATGTTTTTATTAGATCGGGTTATAGCTAGCTAGTATAGTTTAGGGTTATGTGTTTTAATTAAGTAGGGTTGATTAGCTAGGGTTAATTAGTTACATATATATGGTTTAGGGTTAATGCATGGCACATTTAATTTAATTAGAGGACCGCGAGAGGCACCCCTGGCTTGCTCGATGCACAATTAAGTGTCGTTGGCCTATACATAGGGTTTAATTAGGGTTTAGGGTTAGCTAGGGTTTAGGGTTAGGGTTAGGGTTAGGGTCTAGGCCGGGTTTAGGGTTTAGTGTTTAGGGTGTTTAGGTTTAGGGATTAGGGATTATATATTTACGGTTTTAGGGTTGTTTAAGGTTTAGGGATCATCGATCGAGTGCGCACACACATTATTAGAGGCACCCGCGCCTTTACGCATAAATTGCATGCATATATATGTGTGTTTTTTGGCCACCAACGATATATAGATGATCGAGAGAGAGATTGAAATCCCCAAGAATATGTTCAAATATACATTAAAACATATGCACGAATGCATGGTAGGACATGCATGCACACTAATTATATATATATATTATGAGGCAACTTAATCAAATGTGTTTTCATTCGAGAGAACTTGTCAAAATTAGAGTTAATTAATTTATCACGATAATTATATAATTAATTAATGAATCTCCGGGATATGTTATACAACATGATCGATATAGGCCATGTATATATTAATTGGTGTTAATCTAAGGTTTGCTAGCTAGCTGCTATATATAGAGCATGTTTTTATTAGATCGGGTTATAGCTAGTATACTTTAGGGTTATGTGTTTTCATTAAGTAGGGTTGATTAGCTATGGTTAGTTACATATATATGGTTTAGGGTTAATGCATGGCACATTTAATTTAATTAGAGGACCGCGAGGCACCCCTGGCATGCTTGATGCACAATTAAGTGTCGTTGGCCTATATATAGGGTTTAATTAGGGTTTAGGGTTAGGGTTAGGGTTTAGGGTATAGGGTTTAGTGTTTAGGGTGTTTAGGGTTTAGGGATTAGGGATTAGGGTTTCGGGGTTGTATAAGGTTTAGGGATCATCGATCGAGTGCGCACACACATTATTAGAGGCACCGCGCCTTTGCGCATAAAGTGCATGCGTATAGTTTAGGGTTATTTGTTTTAATTAAGTAGGGTTTGATCAGCTAGGGTTAGTTACATATATATGGTTTAGGGTTAATGCATGGCACATTACATATAGTTTAAATCTCAAGAATGTTTATACATGATAGGCCATACGTGCAAAGGAATTTTTTCCCTGTGAACTTGTCAAAATTCAAGTTTATCAGTGCCAATGGAAACTAGTCCAAAAAATTACATAGAGGACCAAAAGTACTAGACAATAACTAATAGAACCTGCAACTTTACAAAAAGGACCCCAAAACATATAGAAGAAAATCAATCGAGTCCTTCTCGACCGCACATCGAGATCTACGCTCCGCATCCTTTCCGGCAACTCCGTCGCCGGGGACGCACCACTTGGGACGGTGTCGCCGGTAGTCGCCGGGACGAAGGAGAAGAAGGGCCTCGGCAACGGCATATTGGCTGCGAGAAGGGCCGGCTGAAAGGCCAAGATGTGCACGGGCAAGACGGATGACGCCGTCGTATGCCCCGAGCTTGTGAACTTTAGCGGCTTGACTTCCCCATTGGCCGGATACGAAGCACGACCAAAGCAAGCCTCACCGTTAGCGCCATCACATTGATGGCACCGGATCGAGGTTTGGCCGGCAAGATCCGCCGGATTCACCACGGGCCGGATGCGAAGCCGATGACGAGATCCCCGACTCCATTGCGCCATTACTGCTCATGGGAAACACTTGGATCTAAGCTTACAACAACACTAACTCCCTCGGATCCAAATTAGCTGACTCAACTTTGCTTATCTAAATATGGATGTATCCACACATGTTTTTACTCTAGATACATACACGTCTAAGGAAAGTTGAATCAATTAATTTAGTTCGGAGGGTGTACAATATACAGAGAGAAGTCGGCCTCGTCTCCGCCGGCGAGGCCGCCGGAGAGAAGGGGGAGAGGAGCCGGGGGAGTGGGAAAGACTCGAGGGAGAAAGAGAAGAGGAAGAAATGAGAGCTCCATGGGGAAGAACATTATTTTTGTCGTTACTGCTCGTAGCTTGAAGCTGAAAATTTCGGCCGCGCGCCAAATCATCCCGCCGCATCCATTCGAAAATCCCGTGACCAGTTTTACCCTTTTAACCCTGGTCCGGAAGCTACAACCCACCGACCATGGAGGGCTCATTCGGTAACAATGAAATATCTTGCCTAGATCCCGAACCCTCCCCACGAGACCCACACCCACCCACCAACCATTCGCCCCATTAGCTCAAAAATACTCTCACACGCCAAAGCTCGACTCTCTACGGTACTAGATGCGCCGCCGCCGGCATACTCCTCCACGGCGTAGCCTTGATCGTGTTGGCTGTCCACCCACCTGATCCGCTCCCCCGCCGCCCTCGTCACCGACGGATGCGCTTCACCGCCGACCTCGCCACCGACGGATGCTGCTTCACCGCCGACTTCGCCACCGACGGATGCTGCTTCACCGCCGACCTCGCCACCGAGCTACCTCGGCGCGGCGGCTGTATCAACTTCACCGAATCCCTTGCCGGCCAACCGGATGCGCTTCACTAACGCCCGCTTCTCTTGAAACAGGGTCGATTCATCGTCTCCCGCGTTCGCCGCCGCTGGAATGCAAGTTGCCGCCCCGTCCACCCCGCCGCGGCTTGGTTAGTACGCTGGCCCGTTAGATCGCGGTGTTTCTTTAGCCATGTTTTGTGTAGTTATTTGCGGATCTCATATGCCGTTAACTTTCTTGATGTGTTGCTTCGCATGAAGTTTGTTTAAATATTGTACGGTACAAAAGCATTATCCGGTCGCTACCATCCTGTTCATTCTACGACACTTGTGTGCATCCACATATTTATAGCCTTATACCCATTCATTTGCTTGCCAGCTTGTTTTTGTACTGCATGCTATTGTCGCACTTGCTTTTATAGTCATGCTATGGGCATTTCCAATCTGCTTGTTCTTATACCACGTCATTAGCTCACCGCTAGGCTGCTAGTTGTTTTCTCGTGTACTGCTATTCTCACCTTGCTTTTATAATCATGCTATGTGCATTTCCAATCTGCTTTCTATTATACCTCGTCTTTAGCTTATATAGTTATTCTTTGCGTGCATGTCTGGTCTTTGTATTATCATAGGCTGACTTGTCAATGTTATTTTTCCTAGGGATTGATCATGCGAACCACTTATTAGAACATCCAACATTAACGAGCGGGGACGCTAGGGAAGGTTGGAATCCGAGTTCTTGGTTGGTAATTTTGGCGGTTTACTTCAGTTATTATCTATAACCTATATGCATTGTTCCTTATGCAAGAGATTAACACTTGGAACCACTGCCATAGCAATGCCATTCATGCTTTACTATGTTTACTGCCTATTTGATATGCTTGTCTTGGAGAAGCTGCGAAGGTGATTTGAACACGACATTTGGTCATTCTTAATGCCGGTTTACTTTATGTGGAAAACCTTGGCATTACCCTACTCTAAATACGAATGTACGAAATTCGTATCTCATGCAAAGCAACATCTAGTTGGTTTTAATCGATATCACGGTAAATATTGGCTTATTCATTTGGCGGCTCAAGTTTTTTGTTATTTGAAACCGGTGACTTGGTCTTAAATGTGATATCTAAACACGGATTAAGGACAATGGAGCGGGAGGATTAGCATTTCACTTGATGGCTGAACCTAAAATGACGAGGCATGTTGACCACGACTAGTGCACGCAAGAGAAGGACTGCGGCGAGCCGGTATGTGCTTAGTACATGCATCTTATCTTATCTTGTGCTTATTTACTGCTACATCTTTGTTATACGATCTCTACATTGCGTAATACATGTTTGAATAGTTAATTGTTGTAACTATGTTTGCAATGTTACCAGAATGCGATTTTAATGAAGCGATCATCATTAGAAGATAGTCGCCAAAAAGGATACGTAGCGACCACTGTGCAACATTATGATGTAAGTTTGTGCTTAGTACAAGTTCCATACATTGTCTTATTTATGCAACTAGTTATTATCTTATATCTACATTGCATAATAAATGTTTGCATAGTTCATCGTTTAACTCTTTTTGCATTATTATCGGAATGCAGTTTTGATGAAGCAATCTTCATTAGAAGTGAGGCCCACAAAAACTTCTGATATTTCTTCTGATGCATCTTCTCATAGCAGTCAACCTAGACCTTTGCTTTCATCAAACAGTAAATATCTCAAGGCTGTACTTTATAAAAGACATGGTATTCTTTGCTTTAAGATGCTGTAGGTGATATGTTGACAAAGAGTACACAAGATTCAATCAAAGCGATTGCCAAATGTCAACGTGTTATTGATGATGCTAATAGAAGTCCTCAATGATTCTATGTAATTTTTTTATTTGGGCACATGAATTGCCTTGTAATTTTCCTACTTTTTTTATTTGTGTATGTAATTGTGTGTATCATTGATATCGGATTTTAGGCTCATGAAATTTAATGCATGTTGACTAGTCAAACAAGTAGGGCACTACAACAGATTGGGCAGGCCCACTTACGGTAGTGTGGGACCCACTTTCATTTTGGGCGGCCCACTTCTTTAGTAGGCCGGCCGGTTACACGATAGTGGGATCCACATGCTTATTGGGCGGCCCACTATCTTGTTGGGCCGGCCCATTTGGTATATGGTGGTCCCACATGGTAAATGGGCAGGCCCTTTAACGGGAAGGTGGGACCCACATGTGCTTTTGGCCGGCCCACTATCTTGTTGGGCCGGCCCACTTGCTATATGGTGGACCCCACATACTAAATGGGCGGCCCTTTAACGGGAAGGTGGGACCCACATGGGTTTTTGGCCGAGCCCACTATCTTGTTGGGCGGCCCACTTGCTATATGGTGGACCCCACATACTAAATGGGCGGCCTTTTAACGGGAAGGTGGGACCCACTGTGCTTTTGGCCGACCCGCTATCTTGTTGGGCGGCCCGCTTGCTATATGGTGGACCCCACACACCAAATGGGCGGCCCTTTAACGGGAAAGTGGGACCCACTGTGTTTTTGGCCGGCCCACTATCTTGTTGGGCGGCCCACTTGCTATATGGTGGACCCCACATACTAAATGGGCCGACCCTTTAGCTGGAAAGTGGGACCCACTTGTGTTTTGGGCGGCCCACTTGCTACACGGTGGACCCCGCACACTAAATGGGCGGCCCTTTAACGGGAAAGTGGGACCCACTTGTGTTTCGGCCCGGCCCACTTGCTTCTTGGGCGGCCCGGTAGGCTGTAAGGTGGACCCCACATGTTAAATGGGCCGGCCCATTTAAGTTTTGACCGATCAACCTTAGAGGTTAGGCCGGCCCACGTAACTAATGGGCCGGCCCGGCTATATAGTTGACCGGTCAAACTATGTCGGCTGGCCGGCCCGCTTAAGACGTGGCGAGGCCTCGTGTGGGCCTACCATCTACCACGGGGTTTCGGCCGGTTAACGCCGTTAGCTGCCGGTTAACGGCGTACGCCACGTGTCGGTTGCATGACGTCGGCGGTCAACGGGCTCCGGAAACACTTGCGCAACGGTCCGATTTTCCGTGGCGGAAGGGCGCCCAAGCGCGACGGACCGAAAAAACGTCGTTGGACTTTGCCTGACGCAGTTTCCACAACAGAACCCATATCGTCGGGTTAGGCCCATGGGCGACGAAAAATACCCCTTAGCGGACGATTTTGAGACGTTGTCTATCAGAACTTTTCTTGTAGTGTGTACACGTGGACAAGGGGTAAAAAGTAATTTCATATAGACGAGAAAGCACAGTGGCTACAATACGTGCGCCAGGAAAAGCGGAGGACGTGTGTCCCCCACTTGCACAACGTGTCAAATTGACAGGATTTCTGGGCCCACAAGGCAGAGAGATAGCGGTTCTCGCGTTTTCGCGATACATTGGTCGTGGCTATCATCAGCAGTGATGTCACCTTGGTAAAAGAAAATCTCGGCTGTGAAGCTCTGCAAGAACGGCGACACCAGAAGATTATGGTTTATCTCGAAAGCCTTGGAACAAATACAAGTATTTGCTCAAATGCTCGGGGGCTACTTTGAAAAAAAGAAATATTCGAGTATGACAAAATAGAAAACGGCGAGAGCCTATGACCTAACGCAAGCATTTGATCATAGCCTGGGGGGCAACTCCCATCGGGAGCGCTGTTCGCGCACCCGAGAGATTTGAAAAATTATGCGACATGAGAAAAATATAGCGACATAAGGTGTGGAGCCTACACTCAAGCATAAGTTCTTGACTGTAGCCTCGGGGGCTACTCCCATCGGGAACGCTGTTCGCGTGCCCGATGAAATTATAAAAAAAAAGGAAGTGAGAATATTTCGAGTTATACAAATAACTCTACATATACTCCCATCGGGAAAGCAATATAAGTCATCCGTTGACTCAATAAAATGTGCTATTCCAACAGCCAAATAAGCACTCGACAATATATTCTCAGAACGCCAAAGATGCGAACAATTTCGAATGCCGCAAAACTTTGCGACGGTAAGACCCGGATCCGTTACGTGCGGCGTGGCGCCGTCTCCGACGTCGGTTTGCTACCTTTTTCCGTATCAACGGATACGAAGAAAAATCCTAACGGACGCGTTAGGTACCCGATAAAATATGAGCCGGGACTCGACGAATGGTAAGACCTTAAGCGGCACCTGTCGAAGTTGACACCAGTATCCCGAGATCATGTCCAGGGACGTGATCTTGAAGTAGGTTTTTGCGGATTGCCACTAGAGCAGTTAACTAGTACCTGATCCGGCAGATGAACTAGCCTCAACTACCATTATCCTGTACAATATAGAAATTCGTATGCAAAGATATGTGATAAAATTCAAAGTTATTGAGTGAATATAAAGATGGAGATTTTCCTTGACTCTGCGATTCAAGCAAAATCTCGGGGGCTACTGACATAGGCATACCCAATGGGCCTGCCATGGATGGTACCCGGGTTTACTGAAGGCCCACGACCCGAAGAATAAGAAGATTCGGAAGCCCAAGATACTATTGAGGAAAGCTAGAGTTGTAATAGGAGTTATCGTTTGTAATCTTGCGGGATGGGTTAGAAACCCTCCCGGACTCTGTAAACTTGTGTATCACGAATCCCTCGGCTCCACCTCCTATATAAGGGGGAGTCGAGGGACAAAGAGAGGATCGATTCATTGTCTCACAAACCCTAGTTTTTACATCGTCGAGTACTTTTCGGCTGAAACCTTCGAGATCTACTTGCCCTCTACATCCAACGAAACCCTAGTCTACTACTTGTAGGCATTGACAAGTTAATACCTTGTCACTTGGTGAGGATCTCGAAGAGGAAGGAAGAGCAGAGGTTCGTGAAGAAGAAGTCCAGGAACAAATAGCCAACCAAGGCAAGCCACCTCTTGATGCATACATTATCCTAATTATCTTGCTCTTGCATTATTACAAGTTTTTATAAATTGCATGGTTTTTATTTTATTTATGTGAGTGGTTCCGCCACTCGAAGTTTTATTATTCCACCCTTACGGGTGCAGCCCTCGTGATACCTACTGATCCAACACTTGCTAGAGATATGGTGCTTAACACCTTATCATTCTTGTCGCCGCTTTTTCAAAGAAAAGTCGGACTATAGGTTGGGAGCCCTCTTTAAAAAGGTTTGTGAAAATGTTTTCAAGAAAAGAAGTGTTTTGAAAACCTTGGAATGGGGTAGCCCAGCCCAAGTGTGAGTTTATGAAAAGGAAAAGGTTTTTGGAAGAAAGTTCTTTGGGGCAAGTGGAGAAAATTGTTTTTGAAAAACTTTGGTGACTGAGTACCTGAACCGGACCTATCCAGTACAACCACATTACCCTTAAGTGGGACGGGGCGTAGCGTAGTTGTTTGTCTCGCCTTAGTTTGGGTCCTGCAAGTGTATGGGGTAGTCCGAGCATGGACACCTATCGACCGTGGCCTCCCCGACGAACCGAGGACGCCTTTCCATTACGTATCGATGGCAGGGGTACAACCTATGAGCTCCCATTCAATAATGCCCGCAGTTGGTCGCGGCATTCCGGAGGATCGAGCTGGTCGGGAAATTTGCTACTCCTAGGTAAACGACCCTTAGACTCTGGTGTTGGGAGGTACAACTCTAGGCGGCATGTCTTAGGCTAAGGCGAGCAAGCGAAAAACTACGATCGGGTGTTTGTCGTGGCATATGTTGTTATGCAGGGATGATGCCCACACGATAAGTATTCGGATCTTGTGGGGAAAGTGTACAATCTCTGCAGAGTGTAAAACTATTCGAATAGCCGTGTCGCGGTTACGGACGTGGGAATGGAAGCTGCTTGGCATTAATAAAGTTTTGGTTTATAAAAGAGTTCTCAAAAATGATTTGGGAAAGAATTACCAGTGGGACTGGTGGAAATGTACCTGGGAGGTACGGTGGAAAGTTGGAAAAGTTGTTTTGGTCATACTGATATGGCCGAAAAGGAAAATGGGTCGCCCTTACCTATTAGTCTTCAAAAGAAAACTTGTTTTCAAAAAGGTTTTCAACAAAGATATAGAGATGTCATACTCTCGAGAGAAACAATCTCTCGCTCCTTGTAACCCTAGTTTAGTGCCTGCTCCTTGCTACTGCCAAATATGCATATCCTTACTTCTCTCTTAGGTGGTTTGCGAGTACAATTCATAATGTACTCATGGCTTAGTCCCTGGCTATTTACTTGGCCAGACTTGGTGAAATTTGACAGATGAAGAATGAGTCGACGACGTGTATGCGAGCTAGGAACGTCTTCCCAGTCAGTTGCCTGTAGGGTTATGGCATGACTTGGGCCTTGCGAACATTTTCGTCTGAAGTAATTCCGCTGTGTGGTTGTTGATCTCCTGCCATTGAGGCTCTTATGTAAGTATTTGGTCATGTGACCGTTGTAATCTTTTTATTCGGTATTGTAATTGATGTTGTACTTGATACTAGTTCGGTTATGCCTCCACGACACACTGATCATGGGATCGAGAATGTGTATGCATAACGGGTGTTTTGGATAGCTAGTCCAGGGTCCCACAGACATAGCCATTGTTTTCGTGTTTTCTTTAATTTTCCTCGCATATGAGATGTCCCAGTACAACAACAGATGTGGTATTGGTGGTTTTCACTACTTGTTAATACCTTTGAGCATTTACTTTGCGGATGCAAGACAACTTTTGGGGGAGATATACATGATTTTGTATTTAGAATGAAGATAAGAGGTTCAGTAGGGGGAGGGGGAGAAGTTGTGACACACATATGCTGAGAGTGTATGAGGTACAAAGGGTTGCCCAGATGCTTGTACTTCTGCGTTCTTCTTTGTGCCGTAGTGCTCCTCATTCCTGTTCATCATGGATGCGGATCTATGTTTCTTGCATGATTTATTTGTTCCCCTCTCTTTTTTTCCCGATTTCCTGTGTGGGTTACTGATTTTCATGTGTGGTGCCCTTCGTCGCTGGAACCAGGCTGCTTTGCGTGGGGAGGAAGAAGAAGAGAGAGGTGGTGACCTGGAGGCAGCTGATATACCAGGCCACCCAAAATTAACTCAGATGGTGACGTGAAGGCCTAGTTTTCAGTTTAGTGGAAAGTCTCAACAAAAGCTGAAGGTTTCTCTGTTTATAGTTCTTATGTACGAGAGCCCAGTTCAATATAGGCTGATGTATAAATAATGTGTTCTTGCAAATAAAACCAGGAAAAACCGGACTGGTTGGACTAACCGGAAATGAATTTATTTGTTTTCGTGTTTGCCTGAACTGACCAGAATGAAGTAGCTGCTAACGGGAAGTGGGGACTCAGGATATTAATGAGTCTACTAAATCTGACTTGGAGCGAATTACGTTTTCATCTAGATGATAATTAGGATACCAGACGCAATGTTCCAATAGTTATCAGCCAATCACGTTCTATTCTACATGACCTGAAAAAACAGCATGCTGCCAGTGGGCCAGTGTAAGACAAGATAAAAGAAAATAAACCGCTAGCTAGCGGGAAGTACAACTGCAAGTGTACATGGTCAGACATGATTTATTCAAGGACATGCTTCTTCTGCACAAAGTGAACAGGATTCTGCACGACCTTCTGCAGTGTGCTAATCGGAATCCACTTTGTCGAACTTCAGGTCATCAAGCGGCTTATCCTCATAGGAATTACAAAACAGGAGAACAAAAAAAATTCACGCTGAAGATTCTCTTGAACGGCAATCATCAATTATGCTGATCATCTGTATGTGCAGGGGCAATCAGTCCAAGAAGGCAAACGTACCAAAATTAGTACTTCGTCCGATCCATATTAGTTGATTCTACTATAGATGTATCTAAATAAATTTTAATTCTAGATACATCCATACCGATGACAGTAATATGAATCGGAGAAAGTACGTATTTTAATGTACTACCAAAGTTGTAAAAATTCAAGATGCAATAATTAATTCCGTAAACATACATGGTATGCATATGTCAGTCGGTACTCAAGTGAAGCAGCCGGCTCACTGACGTCCAGGAATCGCGTATTTCCAAGATTTTGGTTCCCATAGTTTAGGCCCTGATCATGGAAAACGATGAGAGGATGTATATCTGTATGAAAATTAACTGTGTACAAGTCAAAATTAGAGAATTATATAGATAAATGATACCACGTATTGGAATAGGAATATCATAATAAATTGTGTCGTCAGGGCGACCCCCTCTCGCCCCTGCTGTTCATCCTTGCGTTGGACCCCCTGCAAAGAATCTTCCAGCTCGCCACCGATGCAGGAATCCTTTCGCACCTGCCGGTCCGCGAAGCAAAGCTTCGCACCAGCCTGTACGCCGACGACGCGGTCCTCTTCCTCAGCCCCATACGTGCAGAGGTGGACGCGGTTCTGCGGATCCTGCACGTTTTCGGTCAGGCAACAAGCCTGTGCATCAACGTCGACAAAAGCTCTGTTACCCCGATCAGATGTGATCACATAGACCTCGACGACGTGTTGTCTTCTTTCTCCGGCGAGCGCACGTCCTTCCCGATCCGTTACTTGGGGATGCCACTAAGCTTGGGAAGGCTAAGGATGGTACACCTCCAGCGTGTACTCGACCGCGCCCGATCGCATCTAGCTTCCTGGAAAGGACGTTGGATCAACGCGGGTGGCCGTCAAACCCTTGCATCCTCCGTGCTTAACGCTTTGCCAATCTTCGCCATGACGGCCCTCAAACTGCCGCCAAAATTCATCCAAGAGTTTGATAGAATCAGATGGAATTTTATCTGGGATATCGATGAAGAAGCCAATCCAGGGGGCAAGTGCAAGGTACGATGGCTGACAGTCTGCTCGCCCAAGGAAGTGGGCGGCTTAGGGCTACCAAATCTGAAGTTTTTCTGCCGTGCTCTGCGTCTACGCTGGATGTGGCATGAGTGGAGCGAGCCGCCTCGCCCATGGGTGGGCACGCCGACGCCGTGCGACGCTAAGGACCAAGAGATTTTTCATCAAGCCACTAGGGTTACCATAGGAGATGGTGCTCGGGCGCTGTTCTGGCACTCCACTTGGCACAGGAATTCCCCTCTCCGAGCCCAATTCCCGCAGATCTACGCTAGATCGAGGAGGAAAAACAAAACCGTCGCTGCTGCGCTCCTTGACGACAGTTGGGTAGCCGACCTGGGCCATGATTTCCCAGCAACTTTGCTCCCGCAGTTCGTCAACCTCTGGCGGCTGGCACACTCCCTCGTGCTAAACCCGAGCACGCCCGACTCCATTCGGTGGATCCTCACCACGAACGGCTCCTACACCTCGGCCTCGGCCTATCGCCTGCACTTTGAAGGACACACACTCTCCGGCGCGCCAGAGATGATCTGGTCCCCATGGGCTCCAGCGAAGTGCAAATTCTTCCTCTGGCTATTTCTGCACAATCGGCTTTGGTGTGCCAATCGCCTACAACGCCGACAGTTACCCAACGCCTATTTCTGCCCGCTCTGTCTCAGAAATCTGGAAACATCTCTACACCTCTTCTTCGAATGTCCGTTCGCCAGACGGATTTGGGGCGCGGTGGCAACTTGGACGCACTGCTCCTCCTTCGCTCCTTCGGTTTGGGAGGCAGCGGCGTCAACTCAAGATTTCTGGCAGCTCATAATCCAACATCGCCCGCCATGCACAGAAGGGGAACGGGCTCGCTCTTTACACTGGTATGCTGGAACATCTGGAAGGAGAGAAATGCAAGGATTTTTCGCCAGAAATTGGCGACACTGCAGCTGATCATCGCTTGGATCCGTGACGAGGCGCGCGAGTGGAGCTTTGCTAACGCTAAGGCGCTTAGAAAGTTGATGTTCGAGCCACCGTGATATGCCCAGGAGGAGGGGTTTTTCTTTCTTCTTTTTCTCTCGTTTTTTCCCTGGCCTTATCGATGTGTAGTTACGCATCGATGGGCCACTTGTAAAGTTTTTCCCTCTGCTAATCAATGAAAGCCAGGAAACTGGATATTTCAAAAAAAAAAAATATTGTGTACACACTGCACAAGAGAACATACTTCCGTGGTGTACTAACTTTAAACCAGTTGATCATGCTTTGTGTCACGACAGTAAAATACCCGTTCAAAGTAAATGGGGAGTGTACAGATGTGCTAATACCACAGAGGGGGCTGCGGCAAGGAGACCCCCTCTCTCCTTACTTGTTCTTGCTTTGCGCTGAGGGGTTCTCAGCCTTATTGAATAAAGCTGAGGCGGATGGAAGGCTAGAAGGAATCGAAGTTTGTGCAAATTTCCCAAGTATTAACCATCTTTTGTTTGCAAACAACTCCCTGTTACTTATGAAAGCATCAAATGCGAGTGCCTTCGGGCCAAACTATCAACTTTGATAAGTCTTTGGTTATGTTCAGCAGAAATACTACTAATGACATGAGAAAGGAGGTGTTGGAAGAATTAAATATAAGTGAAGAAGCAAAGACAGAGAAGACTTGGGTTTGCCGGCACATGTGGGGAGGTCTCGCACAAAAACTTTTGAGTACATAAAAGATAGAGTTTGGAAAAGGATACAAGGATGGAAGGAGAGGATGTTATCAAAAGTTGGGTAAGATATTTTGATCAAGGCGTGTGCGCAAGATATTTTCACTTTTGCAATGTCATGTTTTGATCTAACCAAGTCCCTATGTGAGCAAATGAGTATGATGATTTGTAGATTCTGGTGGGCGCAACAAGATAAGGAAAATAAAATGCATTGGCTTAGTTGGGAGGTTTTGACAAGGCCGATGACAGAGTGGGGACTAGGGTTCAGGGATCTCTATGGCTTCAATCTAGCAATGCTTGCTAGACAGGCATGGCACATGCTTACAACCCCTGGCTCACTATGTACAAGAGTCTTCAAAGCTTTGTACTTCCCAAACACCTCAATTTTGTAAGCACAACCGACAACTGGTATGTCATATATATTCATGGCGAAGTATTATGAAGGGTATTGAGTTGTTGAAAGATGGTGTAGTCTGGAGAATCGGTGATGGAACAGATGTGAAACTATGGTCTGATCCGTGGTTGGACCGAAAGAATGCGGCCAAACCAATCACGCCAAGAGGTCGTTGTTTATTGACAAAAATTTGTGAGCTGATTGATCCAATAACTAATGACTGAGATGAGAACCTTGTGCGTAACACATTCTGGGATATTGATATAAAGGTGATCTTGGCCACTCCACTGAGAGAGGACTTTGAGGATTTTTATGCATGAAGATATGAAGAGAATGGTATTTTCACGGTGAAATCTTCTTACAAACTTTATGTCAATTAAGTTAAGGGATGGTCCAAGGGCGTCTAACTCTAACCCAGGCGTGGGTGGAAGTTACTGGAAAAATATTTAGCAAGTTGAGTGTCCACTAAGGTCCGGCAGTTTATGTGGCGTCTGTCACACAATAGCCTGCCAATGAAGCGGCACTTGGATAGAAGAGGACTGAAATGTGATAAGCTATGTGTCTGTAGAAGGTTAGATGAAGATGGGGCTCACCTGTTTATCAAATGCAAAATGGTTAAGCCAATCTGGGAGAAATTAGAGGTGTCTCATCTGCGCCAACACATGTGGGATATGCAAAACGCGAAAGGAAATGATTGAAGCAATCATGGGTTTGGATACGGAAAAGAGAATCCTTGTATGTTGTATGTTGTGGTAGTGGTGGTTAAATCGGAATAAAATCAATGCCAATGAGAAGCCTAGGAAGACAAACGAGATTGTTTCGCAGATCAGGTACTGGACTTCTGAATCGATGAAGTTTTGTAGGAGGGAGAAGACCAATCGCAGCACTTTCCACTGTGTGATAGCCAGTCCCGACAGAAGACAGAATCAAGATAAATGTTGATGCCAGCGTCAGTGCAGCCGAGAGGACAGGCGGATGGGGCTTTGTGGCTAGGGATCATCCGTCAGAGGTGCGGGGGCTGGAAAGATACTGCATGTGGCCTGCGCAGCTTGTGGGGAAGCGCGGGCGCATCTGGCTGCGCTCCACCAAGCAACATTGTGGGGCATGACAAGAGTCGACCTTGAAAGCGACGCCCAGAACCTCGTCCGTGCGGTCCAGTCGACAACGTACGATAGGGTTAGATCGTTTGTTAGTCTGAACTTTTCGCCAGTCTCCTTTCTTTATAGTCCTAGAGTGTGTAATAAAGTTGCCCATGCTTTAGCAGCCATAGGAGCAACTGCTCAGGTGTCCAGCCAGTTATGGTTGAAGGAACTGCCGAATGATGTTATGGTGCTAGTGGCCAGCGATATAGTTGTGCCTGCTAATTAAGGAATAAATATGTTTTCCAAGTAAAAAAAAACTTTAACCAAATCGGGAAAGATATAGATGAAGTCACGCATGTGCTAAATAATACTGCACAAATATATGCATATCTGTTTTGCAGGAATACAAGAACCACCGAAAACGAGATATGGCCAGTGTAAATCATGATTAAGGTGTGATCAAAGTTAATTGGATTAAACTTAATAATCTTCGCACTGAAAGCAAACCACCCCTCCCTTATTCTAGACATGAGAAAACACTATTTACAGGCTTCTTGACAATGAGTAAAACATTCCAAATGTGTTTCCAATAGCGAGAATACAACGTGAGTTGCCTAACTTTAAACTGCAGGCCGTCAGGTGTACATTTGCAACATAACAGAAGGAAAAATAATGAACTAAAGAAAATTTAGAAGGTACCTTCATCAGGATTGCTTGAACAAGCACGGGATATATCATTGTATTCAAGGCTAGCGGGCCGCTGTTGGAGGTGTTCGTAAAGAGGCTTCATATTTAAAGACGGGCAATATTTAATCCTGAGGTGCTCAAGGGCTGAGTAATTCCCATGACTACCTGGTACAGATGCCAGATGTTTGCATTCCTGAAGCTGTAGTCCTTCAAGTAATGGTAGATGTCCCAAACAATCCAGTGACTTCAGCCCATTGCAAGCACTAATACACAGAAATCGGAGCGCATCCAACTGTGCTGGAACGAAACGAAGCTTCTTGCAGCCCCTTATTTCTAAAAACTGGAGACATGGAAAATGATTAATTCTGGGTGAAACTGACTGCTCTGGCATACTTGTGGATATAAGTTCATTGCAGTGTTCCAACGATGCTGTTGTGTTGAAGTGTTGTAGACTCGCCAACTCACATTCATCCTGCCCCAGCATGAACTCAAGACTATTGCAATTTTTAATTGTAATACTCGTGAGAGATGGGGGAAGAACAAAAAGCTTTGTCAAGCTTATACAACTTCCTATAAATAGTTCTTTTAGATTTGGCAGGAGTTCATCCCTTATTCGAGTACGACATCCTTTCACCTTGTTGGGGCCTATTATGTTGCTGCAGTTATAAATGTAAAAGCTCTTCAATGATACCAAGCTACGGAACTCTTCTTCAGGCCAGTAGATGAGCATATCACAAGAGTCAATTCGCAACTTCATAAGGTCACCAAACCATTTCCAGACCCCGACTATTGGCTGCAATGGACTTGAGGGGAACAAAAAGTTGCAACCACGCAACTCTATTATCGAGAGAGATACTTCACGATCCTGGTCAAGCTCCGCTGTTGGTGTTGCTTCTGTGTCACTGACAGATAGGACTAACTTAGAAATGTTAGACATGTACGTCGAACTAAATATTGATAACGATAGTTTAGCCATGTCTTCTGCTAACCTCATGACTTTGAGCTTTGGCGCTTCAGGCAGAGTTGTTAGCTTTGGGCAGTACCAAATATGAATATTCTCGAGAAGAGGAAACGTTAATTCTTCTCCTTCTGTTGCCACACATCTCTCAAAAATCTTCAGATTTTCTAATGTGAGGTCTTTTAATGCTGGAAATGCTTCTGATGAACTGTGACTGCATAGGCTTTGCAATTTGTTCAACCTTTTCAAAACAAGAACCTCAAGGGCCTTAAAAAGACCGAATTGTGGAAATTCCTCGCAACTTGTACAATCATCTAGGTGGAGCTCGGTCAAATGCTGCAGAAAAGTAGGACTTATCACCCATGATGGAAAGCCAGTACCTCTGTAGGATTGTATTCTTAGGAACTTCAACCCACCATAAGGTTTGAGAGCATCAAGCACATTCCTTTGCTGGTCCCGTTCATCGCTGCTGTCATTGCTCCATTCAAGAGATAAATTTGTTAGTTTCTCTTTTTTACCAAGGCTGGATGCTTTGGCATGCTCTTCAGTTGCATAATCAAGACAAGATAGCCTTAATTGACCTCCAAGATTTAAGTCCCGTAATTCTCTAATAGTACTGCATCCAGGACCAGAACCCATCACAAAATTTGTTAGAGTCTGTAGAGAATTGAGTTGCCCAAGGTCTGGAGGCATGCACTTCAATGATCTGCATCCATTTGTATAGAGGTGGCGGAGATTTGTCATATATTTCATATCCTTTGGAAGACGACCAAGATTGTCGCAGTTAGAAAGGTTCAGGGTCTGTAGATTATACAATATGCTCATTTCTATGGGAAGCTCTTCGATCTTCCAATTGTTTGAGAGATCAAGGTACCTTAGGTGTTGCAAGTGCCTTGGTCGGAGTGGAAGTTTTGTCATCGGAAAGAGTTGTAGTGCTCGCAGATGATTGTAATTTGACAAGTGTGGTGCTGAGCCCCAAACGGAGGATAGACACAACAGTGTTTGGAGAGCTGGAGAGTGTTTCTTCAGATAATCATCCAGAAGAGTCTCAATACAATGATATGATGAGAACATGTGGCGAGTTGGGCCGGCTGACAACAACTCCTCTTGATTAGGCCTATTTAGTACAGTCAAACAATCTTTTCCCATAACAAATAAGGCAATGTCATGCATAAGGTCATGAATGTTGCATAGTATTCTACAAGGGTTCTGACGACTTCCTCGCCGAGGGGCTGGATTGACATCTTGAAAGAATGACCTCCAAGTTAGCTCGTCAAAAATTTCTCTGCCCACCTTTTCAAGATTGCCACCGTCCTTCAGTGGTATGAAATCATGTGCCATCCATAGCTGGATTAAAATTTCCACATCAATCTGGTAATCTTTAGGAAATACAGCACAAAACGCAAAGCACTGTTTCATGTGTGATGGCAAGTCATCATAGCTGAGCTTGAGTATAGGTAAAATTCCTGTCTTCTCACTGCAAGTGTTGCTTCTGGTCAGTACGTCTGCCCATTCCTTTATGCTAGTCTTGTTACTCATCATAGATCCAAAGGCTTTTGCAGCTAACGGAGAGCCCCCACATCTGTCGAGAATCTTTTCAACCACGTCACTTAGCTCTGGAGCGTTCGGCTTCTGCAAACAGAACGCTCTATTCTCGAATATTTCTTTCAAAAATACTTTATGTAGTTCTCCAAGATTATGGCTATCATCAACACACATCTTCATAATTTGAGCTACTCTTGCTTTACGAGTGGTTGTCAGTATTGCACTCCCCTTGCCACCATGCTTCAGACATGTCTTTAGTTTTTCCCACTTATCAACATCTTCATTCCATACATCATCCAACACAATAAGGCATCTCTTCCCGTTTAATTCTGTTTGAAGATTTTGCAATGTCTTATCGCGATCTTTCTCATTGGTCTGACAGATGCTGTTCGCAATCTTAGCAACATCAAAATCATCTGACACACAACACCACCTCTGGAGCTGGAAATGTTCCTTGATTTCGGGGTCATTGTACACAAGCTGAGCAAAGGTAGTCTTGCCCAACCCACCAATTCCAACAATGGGAAGGACAATGAGATCCCCGTTGCTAGCTCGATCAATCAATATATCCACGAGCTTCTTCTTCTCTTCGTTTCTGGATCTGCTGACAATATCCTTCTCGGAATCGATGATTATGGAATCTGTGATACGCCACTGCTTGGAATGTGGTTCTTGCTGCTTATATCTGAATCCAAAGGCATTCATCTCTACGACAAGGACCTCAATGATGTGCACAATCCTGCACAGCTTCTTGCCCATCTTGTACCGAAAAACAATGGGGTTAAGAGCAGGAAAGAGCCTTACGATGTCAAAGCCAAGCTTCCTGTAGTGTCCCTTTGCCTTGGCGTCACGCCGGAGCGCCTCGTACTTGAACTCGTCGAAGACATCATTCGCCTCGTAGGCCACCTTCTTGAGTGCTTGGAGCCAAGCACTCACTCCAGGTCGGTGAGCTCCTTTCTCCTCGGCATCTTCGATTATGTCCAAGATTGCCAGAAGCTTGCGCTCCAGGATCTCACGCTGCTCCTCCATGCCGTCCATCACCTTGTACTGCTTCAGAAGGTAGCTGGACGACTTCCCCATCAACATGGAGACCAGCGGCCTGATTACAAACTCAGCCATTTTTGCTCTCCCAACTCACAAGTACACACGCCCAACTCAGAACAACTGGATCTCTCGCGTGTTGACTTTCAGGGTTGGGGTGGGGTGGGTGATGAGGAAGATAATAACCAGTGGCGGACCGAGAATCTCTGAAAGACCAGGACTAATTTTTAATACCCGATAACTATACAAAATTCTACCTTTGAATACCCTCTCAGTAACAACATATATTATACCAAAGCCTAGTAAAAAATGCATAAGCCGATTTTTGACATAAAACATAAGTTCAATGTTTAACCAAATGATAGCAACAAAAGCATAAAAAAGTGTGGTGGTAATCGCATTATCAAGAAGCATTTACCTAATAGCGAAGTTTTGCTCTCGTGCTGGCCTACCATTTCCTCGGCAATCATAGGAAATGAACCGGAACCTACAAAGACAAGAAAAAATAATCTGAAAATAGTATGGAATAATACATGTAATGTAGATTTTATTCGTAAGAACTTTTTTTCACCGGAAAGTAGGCAGATTTTTCCTGGGCTTGGGGGCGACAGCCCATTTCGGCACCACTAAGGTCCGCCTATGCTTCGTAGGTAATTTAATTGTTTCTAAATGCAAATTTTGAATTCTGAAGAAGAGAAGAATTAATTTGTAAACTGCTTCAGACGTCAGTTATGTTATAAGTTGATTGCCTTATTGGGATCAATTAATTTAGATCAGCCTGATCATGTAGAAGATTTTTTTCGGTAAAGGGCGATTTTATTACTCAAGTTCAAGCAATACACCCGGCCTCTGCATAACTAAGATGCACACAGCCGTTTATAGGTTCACCAGGTACACATGAAAACACATGAGAACTTTGTCTGATAAAAGCAAAATCCTAGACTGTAGGAGGCAAAATCCTTCGACTATGCAGCCACCCATGTTGGGTAATAAAATCCTTCGCCGTTTCCTCCAATCGTGTAGACACCTCCGTAAATAGGTCGCGGTCCTCCAAACGCTGGAGCGACGACCATGAACGGAGCAACGCCGTACATCTGTAAATGACCTGCATAAGAGAAGAGTTTTTATTATCAAAAACCTTGCCATTTCTACATAGCCACAGCGACCATATAACTGCTATCGCTCCCACTCTGATAAGAACTTTAAACCTATCATCCACTCCATTTAGCCAATTGCCAAAAATATTTGCCACGCTTTTTGGAGGATATAAGGTAGAACCTATCTGAATGATTGACCATATAGATCTAGCGAACTGGCATTGAAAGAACAAGTGTTTTATTGTCTCCTCTTCGTGACAGAAAACACACTTCGTACATCCATGCCAATTCCGCTTTGCAAGATTATCTTTAGTAAGAATAACCCCCGACGAAGGTACCAAGCGAAAACTTTAGTTTTTAGTGGTATCTTCATCTTCCAAATAGATTTATAATTAGGTACCGGTTGAATAGGTTCAATTAAGGCAGAGTACATGGAACCAACAGAAAAAACTCCGTTTTTTGTAAGATTCCAACGAAACTCATCTGTTCCTTGTCGCAGTTGGACAGAAGCTAATCTTTGCATTAGCTCATTCCAAGAGTTCAAACGAGGACCATTGAGATCACGCCTGAATGTCACAGACGGAGGTGATGTTTCCATCACCTTCTGTATAGTATCATGCTTATGTCTCACAATATTGAATAAGGCTGGATATTGTTCACGGAGAGTGGTTGTTCCCAACCATATATCCTCCCAGAACCTTATCTCAGACCCATCCCTAATGGAGAAAGAACCATGTGGAAAGAAGTATTTCTTAGTTGCCATAAGACCTGCCCAAAAATGCGAATCTCCTGGCTTCCAAATAACCTGAGATATTGCCTTTGAGCCAACATACTTTCTCCGCAGTAAATTTTGCCATACACCATCCTCAGTTAATAACCGAGCTAGCCATTTCCCTAGCAAAGCTCTGTTCTTAACCTCCAGATCATGGACCCCAAGTCCACCTTGATCTTTGGGACGGCAAACGACACTCCATTTTGTCAACCGGTATTTTTTCTTCTCACTATCTCCTTGCCAAAAGAACCTAGATCGGAAGTAGTCCAATCTATGTAGGACTCCCTTAGGCAACTGGAAAAAGGAAATCATATACAGTACCAAGTTTGTGAGTACTGAATTGATGAGAACCAATCTTCCACCAAGAGATAGTAACTTTCCTTTCCAACTACTAAGTCGTTTCTGAAGTCTTTCCTCAACGAGCTTCCATTCAGCTATAGTGAGCCTCCGGTGGTGAACCGGAATGCCTAAATAGCTAAGCGGAAAACTGCCCAACCCACAACCGAAAAGTTCGGCGTATAGGTTTGCCTCGTCTTGGGCTTCGCAAAAGCAAAACAATTCGCTCTTATGGAAATTTATTTTGAGACCCGACAGTTGCTCGAACGCTGACAAAATTAATTTCAGGTTTGTAGCTTTCTGTAGGTCGTGATCCATAAACAGAATTGTGTCATCGGCGTACTGAAGAATTGATAAACCTCCGTCAACTAAGTGAGGTACCACTCCTTCAATTTGACCATCAACTTTAGCACGCTCAATTAAAATTGCCAACATGTCCGCAACAATGTTAAATAACATTGGAGATAGTGGATCACCTTGTCTTAAACCTTTTTTTGTTTGAAAGTATCGTCCATTATCATCGTTTACTTTGATGGCGACACTTCCTCCAAAAACAAAGTTATTAATTAAAGCGCGCCACTCTTCCGAAAAACCTTTCATACGGAGTGTTTGTTGAAGAAACGACCATTTGACTTTATCATAGGCTTTTTTAAAGTCGATTTTAAGGATAACTCCATTCAACTTTTTGCGGTGCAACTCATGGATTGTTTCATGCAATGTAACGACTCCATCTAGGATATATCGTCCTTGCATGAAAGCAGTTTGAGTAGGTCGCACAACATGATCTGCCACCGAGTTTAGCCTAATGGTAGCGACTTTGGTGAAAATTTTAAAGCATACATTTAGAAGGCAAATTGGTCTAAATTGTTGGATCATTTCCGCATCATTAACTTTAGGGAGCAGAATTATTTCCCCAAAGTTGATTCGGAAAAGGTCCAAGCTCGTCCGGCATGGAGCTCAACGAAGAGAGCCATCAAGTCGTTCTTAATGAATTCCCGAAGTTACGGTAGAACTCTGCTGGAAATCCATCAGGACCCGGTGCCTTATTGAGTTCCATTTGGAAGACCGCTTTTCTCACCTCCTCTTCTGTGTAATGATTCGTAAGAAAAGCATTTTCTTGAGGCGACACCTGAGGGATATCATTTATCCTAGATTCATCTAAAGATATATCTGATTCCTCCGGTGCACCGAAAAGGCCTTTATAATATGATGTAATATAAGACTTGAGCTGCTCATGGCCCTCAATCAGACCCTCATCTTGCGATAGAGAATGAATACGTTTCTTCCTGTGCCGACCATTGGCGACACTATGGAAGTATCTCGTATTCGAATCTCCTTCAAGAATGAATTGGGCCTCAGCTCTTTGGTACCATTTGAGTTCCTCTTCTCTCAGTAGTCCAGCTAACTTTGCATTGTATTGACTCTTAAGTTCAATTTCTTGCGTAGTTAATGGGCGTACTTCGGCGCTTGCCTCTAAATCATCAATTGATGAAGAGAGAGAGAGTTTCTCCTGATTAAGCTGCCCAGCTAAGTGTCTTGCCCATCCACCAAGGTATCTCCGAACCCATCGAAGTTTATTATTCCACTTTTGGATGGGGTAGACCCAGCGACCGGCTGTTCCCATACCTTCTTAACCATATCTGAGAATCCATCCCTATGCAACCATCCAAGTTCAAATTTGAACGGTCGACGGCGCTGAGGTGTTGGAATTCCAGTGGAAAGTAAGATAGGAGCATGATCCGACAAAGATACAATCCGAGGTAAAACTCGTAGCGACACGAGAGGGAATTTCTGTTCCCAGTCCGAATCCATGAGTACTCGGTCTAATTTTTCATATGTAGGTTCAGGAAGATTGTTAGCCCAAGTAAAGTATCTTCCAACCGTCGCCACTTCTCTTAAGTCCAAACTGTCAATGACAGCGTTGAACAGAAAAGGCCAATGGTTGTCAAATCTTCCTTTGCTCTTTTCATGAGGGTATCGTAGCAAATTAAAATCACCACCTATAACAATAGGATATGGATTATCTTTTGCTAGATTAACCAACTCGCGAAGAAAAGCAGGCTTAAAGTTATCCTGTGCGGCCCCATAAACAGAGACCAAACTCCAAATGAAATTATATGACTTATTCCGAATGTGAAGTTTTATGTGAAAATCTCCACCCGAATTATCCAGAATTTCCATGGTTGAAGATCGGACTCCTATCAATAGACCGCTGGAACGTCCCCTAGGTGGACGGGATACCCAATCGAAATCTTCCCCGCCTGATAGGCGATTTAGAAAATTCGTTGAGTAATTCCGTTTACCTGTCTCGGAGATGGCAACAAAATCTAAAGCATAGTCTCTAATGGATTCAGCGATGTGTAAGTGTTTAGCCAAGTCTTGGAGACCTCTGCTATTCTTAAACATGCCATTCATTTAGAAACTGTTGCAGATTTTGTCACTCTAGCCTTTTTATTAGGCCATGCGTTCCTTTTAATATTGGAGGCTCTGGATTTGCGATTTGTTGCTTGTAGCGTCATCCGTTCCTACTTCCAGAACCTCTCCAACAATCTGTGTGAGAAGCTGGCCATCCGTAATGGCGTACGCTTCGTCATTATCAACATTAGTCGGAGAGGAAGTAGACTTAGTTCCAAACATAGGAGTGACTTTTAATCTATCAAACTCCAAATGTTTTAGAGCTTTAGTCGAAACAGAAATAGTATCTAAAGACGAACCCAAGGAGACGCCAACACTATTCAGTTTGGCGGAAACCTGAGGTGTAGAGAAAGATAAAAATGATTTAGTGCATTTATCCATACCCTTAGTGTCGAGATTAGTCGCCGCTTTACGGCGCATTGCCTTGGCCATGGAGTCCTCATCCGTGGGCGAAGCACCGTCAGGAGCGACTCCGTGGCGCGTACTCCGACGTGTTGGAGTGTGCACACCGGCGCTCGAAGTATGGGCACCCTTAGAGGAGGGTAACGGCGTAGCAGGCCCCTCCTCTAAAAGAGCTCCCGCAGCCACACTCGAGTCCGGGGGACCGTTTGTCGAAGTAGTACGTCCCCCCAGACCATCCGAAGGAGCAGGACCTCCGCGTGTGGCCGACGAGGAGTCATGCGCGGCCACAACAGCAACGCCTGACTGCATCCCGTCCGGCTGTACGGTGGCCTGCACCCGTGCTGCAGCGGCCAAGGACGGCTCCACGCGGCCTGCACCTGGGCTGCAGCGTCCAAGGCAGAAGTGGCCACGCCGTGGACCAGCTGCCCAGCGCAAGGCCTGGTGGTGGCCGGCCCTGCCACGATGCCGCGCTGGGGCGCGCCTCCGCCTACAGCCACAGGCTGAGGCCGGGTCGACCCAGGTCGCGACCGAGCCAGCGCAAGCTCCGGCTGCGCCGCTGGTTGCTGTCCCACCGAGCCGCCTGGCGATGTGGCGGTGTCGGACGTGGAGACGATCGGTAGGTGTAGGGGAGCACGGGCGTCCAACCCACCACCACCTAAAGACTCCGCCGTAGACGTACTCGAAGCCGCCCTCCTAGCAGCCGCTGGCGTCGTGCGTCCGAGAGTACACACACGCCCGCGCGCTGGTCTATCAGACCTCGGGGACTCCGAAGCACCCCGCACATGATCGGTCGCAGCGCCAAAAGATAACTGCGAGCCCCGAGCCTCAAGGTTGGGACTAGTCCGCCGTAATCTTTCCACAATCTCCTTAGCCTTGGGAGTCTGTGGGTTTGGGTAACGGAGTGAGAGCCATCATCGCCGCAGCCTTCCGCGTGCCACCCGATGTAGAAATCCCACCTCCGCCCCCACCCCTTTGGGCGCCACCGAAGCTGATGGTTCAGGTCGAGCCTCTGAAGTGTCCATAGCATCATCGTCCCCAGCATCGTTCCCATCACCTTCATCATCGGCATCATCCTTCTTAACCCAAATCAAGGGAACAAAATCGGCTTCAGGTACATAGTCCTCGGGCTCTCGGCGAAAACGAAACTCGAAGGCCTTAAGCTTAACCACTACATCAGACTTGATGATTTTACCGGAATCTGAGATTTTCTCCAACACTTTAGCATCTATCATAGCAACCTGAATGCGGACCACTGCTCTGCGTCTGAGGCTTAGAAGATCAACATCAACTGTCTTTCCTAGAAGCGAACCCACTGCCCATAGCCCTAAGAAATGCCTTAGTGTATGAGGAACCCATCAACATGTAACCACACCTTATGCAGCTCGAACTTGTGCGGTACTTCCGATGACTGCCAAGCGGAGATAGACATGGTGGAAGTGAAACCCGGAACGGTCACCTGAATGCCATCAACCCTGTCAAGGTCCTCAAAGGAAGGGACGCTGATAAGGAACCTGAGCTCGTCAGTGGGTACAGCCTCCCACTTCCAACCTGGCCTGTCCGAACACCGTCTCGCCACCTGCTTGGCGATCACATCCGCTGGCACAACCTCTCCAACCACAACAACAAGAGCTACATGAGACTGAGTGGGCGCAAGCGCATCATTAACCACAGAGTCTGGCAACGCCGTAAAGTAAGTCTCCAGCAGGCCAGCCCCAGTAACATAAGCTGAAGGGCGGGGCGCTCTAAGCACAGGACAACGCAAAGTCGGGTGAGCAATTTTATCACAAAAGTAACAGTAGTGCTTGACCCTGCAATCCTTGGTCGCGTGAGAATGGTCAGAACACTTCGAACACCACACAGCCTTCTTGACCTTAGTCATCACCTTAGAACCATCGTCAACCTCAGCAACCGCGGTGGGCTGGGGCATGGTCTGGACGACACCCTGATGACCCACAAGTATAGGGGGTGTATCGTAGTATCTTCGATAAGTAAGAATGTCGATCCCAACGAGGAGCAGAAGGTGTTGACAGGCAGTTTTGATGAAGGATTCACTGTAAATGCTCACAGACAAGTGTTCAGGGGGTTTTGATGTAACAGATGAATAAAATACAAGTAAGTAAAATGCGAGAGAAATAATTGCAGTGAGTGGCCCAATCCTTTTTAGCACAAAGGACAAGCCGGTTTGTTTACTTATAATGACCAAACGTTCTCGAGGATACACGGGATTTTAGTCTAGTGCTTTCGCTACATACGGCTGATTAATCTTCATTGTTTTGATAAGTGTTGTGTGGGTGAACCTATGCTAATGTACCGCCCTTCCTAGGACTAATACATACTTGTGATTATACCCCTTGCAAGCATCCGCAACTACAAGAAAGTAATTAAGATAAATCTAACCACATCCTTAAACTCTGAGATCTGATACGTCTCCGACTTATCGATAATTTCTTATGTTCTATGCCATATTATTGATGATACCTACATGTTTTATGCACACTTTATGTCATATTCGTGCATTTTCTGGAACTAACCTATTGACAAGATGCCGAAGTGCCAGTTCCTGTTTTCTGCTGTTTTTGGTTTCAGAAATCCTAGTAACGAAATATTCTCGGAATTGGACGAAATCAAGACCCAGGTTCCTATTTTTCCCGGAACCATCCGGAACACACGAGAACTGCCGAGAGAAGGGGGACAGGGCCACCAAACCACACCCCGGCGCGGCCAGGGGGGGCGCGCCCCCCTATGGTTTGGGCAGCCCGTGGCCCCTCCGACTCCGACTCTTCGCCTATTTAAGCCGTCGTGACCTAAAAACATCGACAGAAAAGACGAACCTCCAGAAAGACTCCAGGGGCGCCGCCACA